>NC_143026.1:48352500-48585000 GCF_057628025.1 Oncorhynchus mykiss | reverse complement strand
TAACAAAAATATCTGTAGAGACTGAATGGTTGGAGCTAGGAACTACTATGACCCCGCTATGGAAAGCTGAGACTCTCACAAACACGTACATGTAATCGATTTTGCTCTATACCGCTCACAAGCCACACAATACTAGTTTGCAGGTGAGGCGTTTGTGGGTAATCCCAGGACAATGTCACAAATGCCAAACTCAAGACAGTTGTCACTGACAAGTTGGTTACTCTTTCCCATTTAACAACTAAAGCCTTGCAAAAAGTTAATCACCTCACACACTGGAAATCTGCAATGGATTCACCAAAGTCTACTGAGAATGAGTAAATGTTCAAAGTCTTATTTTTCAAGAGTCAGTTGAGAATTCGACCAAGACCAGAGATTTCTGTTTGCCTGGCAATCTAACACAGATTTCCTCCTCAGGGGTTTGCATACTTGTCGAAATGACATGTTCAAAACTTCCTGCATTGGCCGGGAATCGAACCCGGGCCTCCCGCGTGGCAGGCGAGAATTCTACCACTGAACAACCAATGCCTTGGAAGGCTGAGTTAACCTCAAAGGCAGGAAATTGTATCATAAAGCTTTTTTTCCAAGAACATGTTCCACTTTGTGGGCTCAGCAACATTGTTCACCCTAAAAATAGAGCAGTACTTTCTCCCCGTCGGGGAATTGAACCCTGGTCTCCCGCGTGACAGGCGGGGATACTCACCACTATACTAACGAGGAGCAGGTGGGTTGGGCCTTTGAAAAAACGTGGAGCATTGGTACTAACCCTAAATTTGGACTGTTGGGCTTAAACCCTTCTAACAAAAATATCTGTAGAGACTGAATGGTTGGAGCTAGGAACTACTATGACCCCGCTATGGAAAGCTGAGACTCTCACAAACACGTACATGTAATCGATTTTGCTCTATACCGCTCACAAGCCACACAATACTAGTTTGCAGGTGAGGCGTTTGTGGGTAATCCCAGGACAATGTCACAAATGCCAAACTCAAGACAGTTGTCACTGACAAGTTGGTTACTCTTTCCCATTTAACAACTAAAGCCTTGCAAAAAGTTAATCACCTCACACACTGGAAATCTGCAATGGATTCACCAAAGTCTACTGAGAATGAGTAAATGTTCAAAGTCTTATTTTTCAAGAGTCAGTTGAGAATTCGACCAAGACCAGAGATTTCTGTTTGCCTGGCAATCTAACACAGATTTCCTCCTCAGGGGTTTGCATACTTGTCGAAATGACATGTTCAAAACTTCCTGCATTAGCCGGGAATCGAACCCGGGCCTCCCGCGTGGCAGGCGAGAATTCTACCACTGAACAACCAATGCCTTGGAAGGCTGAGTTAACCTCAAAGGCAGGAAATTGTATCATAAAGCTTTTTTTCCAAGAACATGTTCCACTTTGTGGGCTCAGCAACATTGTTCACCCTAAAAAAAGAGCAGTACTTTCTCCCCGTCGGGGAATTGAACCCTGGTCTCCCGCGTGACAGGCGGGGATACTCACCACTATACTAACGAGGAGCAGGTGGGTTGGGCCTTTGAAAAAACGTGGAGCATTGGTACTAACCCTAAATTTGGACTGTTGGGCTTAAACCCTTCTAACAAAAATATCTGTAGAGACTGAATGGTTGGAGCTAGGAACTACTATGACCCCGCTATGGAAAGCTGAGACTCTCACAAACACGTACATGTAATCGATTTTGCTCTATACCGCTCACAAGCCACACAATACTAGTTTGCAGGTGAGGCGTTTGTGGGTAATCCCAGGACAATGTCACAAATGCCAAACTCAAGACAGTTGTCACTGACAAGTTGGTTACTCTTTCCCATTTAACAACTAAAGCCTTGCAAAAAGTTAATCACCTCACACACTGGAAATCTGCAATGGATTCACCAAAGTCTACTGAGAATGAGTAAATGTTCAAAGTCTTATTTTTCAAGAGTCAGTTGAGAATTCGACCAAGACCAGAGATTTCTGTTTGCCTGGCAATCTAACACAGATTTCCTCCTCAGGGGTTTGCATACTTGTCGAAATGACATGTTCAAAACTTCCTGCATTGGCCGGGAATCGAACCCGGGCCTCCCGCGTGGCAGGCGAGAATTCTACCACTGAACAACCAATGCCTTGGAAGGCTGAGTTAACCTCAAAGGCAGGAAATTGTATCATAAAGCTTTTTTTCCAAGAACATGTTCCACTTTGTGGGCTCAGCAACATTGTTCACCCTAAAAATAGAGCAGTACTTTCTCCCCGTCGGGGAATTGAACCCTGGTCTCCCGCGTGACAGGCGGGGATACTCACCACTATACTAACGAGGAGCAGGTGGGTTGGGCCTTTGAAAAAACGTGGAGCATTGGTACTAACCCTAAATTTGGACTGTTGGGCTTAAACCCTTCTAACAAAAATATCTGTAGAGACTGAATGGTTGGAGCTAGGAACTACTATGACCCCGCTATGGAAAGCTGAGACTCTCACAAACACGTACATGTAATCGATTTTGCTCTATACCGCTCACAAGCCACACAATACTAGTTTGCAGGTGAGGCGTTTGTGGGTAATCCCAGGACAATGTCACAAATGCCAAACTCAAGACAGTTGTCACTGACAAGTTGGTTACTCTTTCCCATTTAACAACTAAAGCCTTGCAAAAAGTTAATCACCTCACACACTGGAAATCTGCAATGGATTCACCAAAGTCTACTGAGAATGAGTAAATGTTCAAAGTCTTATTTTTCAAGAGTCAGTTGAGAATTCGACCAAGACCAGAGATTTCTGTTTGCCTGGCAATCTAACACAGATTTCCTCCTCAGGGGTTTGCATACTTGTCGAAATGACATGTTCAAAACTTCCTGCATTAGCCGGGAATCGAACCCGGGCCTCCCGCGTGGCAGGCGAGAATTCTACCACTGAACAACCAATGCCTTGGAAGGCTGAGTTAACCTCAAAGGCAGGAAATTGTATCATAAAGCTTTTTTTCCAAGAACATGTTCCACTTTGTGGGCTCAGCAACATTGTTCACCCTAAAAAAAGAGCAGTACTTTCTCCCCGTCGGGGAATTGAACCCTGGTCTCCCGCGTGACAGGCGGGGATACTCACCACTATACTAACGAGGAGCAGGTGGGTTGGGCCTTTGAAAAAACGTGGAGCATTGGTACTAACCCTAAATTTGGACTGTTGGGCTTAAACCCTTCTAACAAAAATATCTGTAGAGACTGAATGGTTAGAGCTAGGAACTACTATGACCCCGCTATGGAAAGCTGAGACTCTCACAAACACGTACATGTAATCGATTTTGCTCTATACCGCTCACAAGCCACACAATACTAGTTTGCAGGTGAGGCGTTTGTGGGTAATCCCAGGACAATGTCACAAATGCCAAACTCAAGACAGTTGTCACTGACAAGTTGGTTACTCTTTCCCATTTAACAACTAAAGCCTTGCAAAAAGTTAATAACCTCACACACTGGAAATCTGCAATGGATTCACCAAAGTCTACTGAGAATGAGTAAATGTTCAAAGTCTTATTTTTCAAGAGTCAGTTGAGAATTCGACCAAGACCAGAGATTTCTGTTTGCCTGGCAATCTAACACAGATTTCCTACTCAGGGGTTTGCATACTTGTCGAAATGACATGTTCAAAACTTCCTGCATTGGCCGGGAATCGAACCCGGGCCTCCCGCATGGCAGGCGAGAATTCTACCACTGAACAACCAATGCCTTGGAAGGCTGAGTTAACCTCAAAGGCAGGAAATTGTATCATAAAGCTTTTTTTCCAAGAAGATGTTCCACTTTGTGGGCTCAGCAACATTGTTCACCCTAAAAAAAGAGCAGTACTTTCTCCCCGTCGGGGAATTGAACCCCGGTCTCCCGCGTGACAGGCGGGGATACTCACCACTATACTAACGAGGAGCAGGTGAGTTGGGCCTTTGAAAAAACGTGGAGCATTGGTACTAACCCTAAATTTGGAATGTTGGGCTTAAACCCTTCTAACAAAAATATCTGTAGAGACTGAATGGTTGGAGCTAGGAACTACTATGACCCCGCTATGGAAAGCTGAGACTCTCACAAACACGTACATGTAATCGATTTTGCTCTATACCGCTCACAAGCCACACAATACTAGTTTGCAGGTGAGGCGTTTGTGGGTAATCCCAGGACAATGTCACAAATGCCAAACTCAAGACAGTTGTCACTGACAAGTTGGTTACTCTTTCCCATTTAACAACTAAAGCCTTGCAAAAAGTTAATCACCTCACACACTGGAAATCTGCAATGGATTCACCAAAGTCTACTGAGAATGAGTAAATGTTCAAAGTCTTATTTTTCAAGAGTCAGTTGAGAATTCGACCAAGACCAGAGATTTCTGTTTGCCTGGCAATCTAACACAGATTTCCTACTCAGGGGTTTGCATACTTGTCGAAATGACATGTTCAAAACTTCCTGCATTGGCCGGGAATCGAACCCGGGCCTCCCGCGTGGCAGGCGAGAATTCTACCACTGAACAACCAATGCCTTGGAAGGCTGAGTTAACCTCAAAGGCAGGAAATTGTATCATAAAGCTTTTTTTCCAAGAATATGTTCCACTTTGTGGGCTCAGCAACATTGTTCACCCTAAAAAAAAAAGCAGTACTTTCTCCCCGTCGGGGAATTGAACCCCGGTCTCCCGCGTGACAGGCGGGGATACTCACCCCTATACTAACGAGGAGCAGGTGGGTTTGGGCTTTGAAAAAACGTGGAGCATTGGTACTAACCCTAAATTTGGACTGTTGGGCTTAAACCCTTCTAACAAAAATATCTGTAGAGACTGAATGGTTGGAGCTAGGAACTACTATGACCCCGCTATGGAAAGCTGAGACTCTCACAAACACGTACATGTAATCGATTTTGCTCTATACCGCTCACAAGCCACACAATACTAGTTTGCAGGTGAGGCGTTTGTGGGTAATCCCAGGACATTGTCACAAATGCCAAACTCAAGACAGTTGTCACTGACAAGTTGGTTACTCTTTCCCATTTAACAACTAAAGCCTTGCAAAAAGTTAATCACCTCACACACTGGAAATCTGCAATGGATTCACCAAAGTCTACTGAGAATGAGTAAATGTTCAAAGTCTTATTTTTCAAGAGTCAGTTGAGAATTTGACCAAGACCAGAGATTTCTGTTTGCCTGGCATTCTAACACAGATTTCCTCCTCAGGGGTTTGCATACTTGTCGAAATCACATGTTCAAAACTTCCTGCATTGGCCGGGAATCGAACCCAGGCCTCCCGCGTGGCAGGCGAGAATTCTACCACTGAACAACCAATGCCTTGGAAGGCTGAGTTAACCTCAAAGGCAGGAAATTGTATCATAAAGCTTTTTTTCCAAGAATATGTTCCACTTTGTGGGCTCAGCAACATTGTTCACCCTAAAAAAAAAAGCAGTACTTTCTCCCCGTCGGGGAATTGAACCCCGGTCTCCCGCGTGACAGGCGGGGATACTCACCACTATACTAACAAGGAGCAGGTGGGTTGGGGCTTTGAAAAAACGTGGAGCATTGGTACTAACCCTAAATTTGGACTGTTGGGCTTAAACCCTTCTAACAAAAATATCTGTAGAGACTGAATGGTTGGAGCTAGGAACTACTATGACCCCGCTATGGAAAGCTGAGACTCTCACAAACACGTACATGTAATCGATTTTGCTCTATACCGCTCACAAGCCACACAATACTAGTTTGCAGGTGAGGCGTTTGTGGGTAATCCCAGGACATTGTCACAAATGCCAAACTCAAGACAGTTGTCACTGACAAGTTGGTTACTCTTTCCCATTTAACAACTAAAGCCTTGCAAAAAGTTAATCACCTCACACACTGGAAATCTGCAATGGATTCACCAAAGTCTACTGAGAATGAGTAAATGTTCAAAGTCTTATTTTTCAAGAGTCAGTTGAGAATTTGACCAAGACCAGAGATTTCTGTTTGCCTGGCATTCTAACACAGATTTCCTCCTCAGGGGTTTGCATACTTGTCGAAATCACATGTTCAAAACTTCCTGCATTGGCCGGGAATCGAACCCAGGCCTCCCGCGTGGCAGGCGAGAATTCTACCACTGAACAACCAATGCCTTGGAAGGCTGAGTTAACCTCAAAGGCAGGAAATTGTATCATAAAGCTTTTTTTCCAAGAATATGTTCCACTTTGTGGGCTCAGCAACATTGTTCACCCTAAAAAAAAAAGCAGTACTTTCTCCCCGTCGGGGAATTGAACCCCGGTCTCCCGCGTGACAGGCGGGGATACTCACCACTATACTAACGAGGAGCAGGTGGGTTGGGGCTTTGAAAAAACGTGGAGCATTGGTACTAACCCTAAATTTGGACTGTTGGGCTTAAACCCTTCTAACAAAAATATCTGTAGAGACTGAATGGTTGGAGCTAGGAACTACTATGACCCCGCTATGGAAAGCTGAGACTCTCACAAACACGTACATGTAATCGATTTTGCTCTATACCGCTCACAAGCCACACAATACTAGTTTGCAGGTGAGGCGTTTGTGGGTAATCCCAGGACATTGTCACAAATGCCAAACTCAAGACAGTTGTCACTGACAAGTTGGTTACTCTTTCCCATTTAACAACTAAAGCCTTGCAAAAAGTTAATCACCTCACACACTGGAAATCTGCAATGGATTCACCAAAGTCTACTGAGAATGAGTAAATGTTCAAAGTCTTATTTTTCAAGAGTCAGTTGAGAATTCGACCAAGACCAGAGATTTCTGTTTGCCTGGCAATCTAACACAGATTTCCTCCTCAGGGGTTTGCATACTTGTCGAAATTACATGTTCAAAACTTCCTGCATTGGCCGGGAATCGAACCCGGGACGTTGTCACAAATGCCAAACTCAAGACAGTTGTCACTGACAAGTTGGTTACTCTTTCCCATTTAACAACTAAACTAAAGCCTTGCAAAAAGTTAATCACCTCACACACTGGAAATCTGCAATGGATTCACCAAAGTCTACTGAGAATGAGTAAATGTTCAAAGTCTTATTTTTCAAGAGTCAGTTGAGAATTCGACCAAGACCAGAGATTTCTGTTTGCCTGGCATTCTAACACAAATTTCCTCCTCAGGGGTTTGCATACTTGTCGAAATCACATGTTCAAAACTTCCTGCATTGGCCGGGAATCGAACCCTGGACGTTGTCACAAATGCCAAACTCAAGACAGTTGTCACTGACAAGTTGGTTACTCTCCCATTTAACAACTAAACTAAAGCCTTGCAAAAAGTTAATCACCTCACACACTGGAAATCTGCAATGGATTCACCAAAGTCTACTGAGAATGAGTAAATGTTCAAAGTCTTATTTTTCAAGAGTCAGTTGAGAATTCGACCAAGACCTCCCGCGTGACAGGCGGGGATACTAGTTTGCAGGTGAGGCGTTTGTGGGTAATCCCAGGACATTGTCACAAATGCCAAACTCAAGACAGTTGTCACTGACAAGTTGGTTACTCTTTCCCATTTAACAACTAAAGCCTTGCAAAAAGTTAATCACCTCACACACTGGAAATCTGCAATGGATTCACCAAAGTCTACTGAGAATGAGTAAATGTTCAAAGTCTTATTTTTCAAGAGTCAGTTGAGAATTCGACCAAGACCAGAGATTTCTGTTTGCCTGGCAATCTAACACAGATTTCCTCCTCAGGGGTTTGCATACTTGTCGAAATTACATGTTCAAAACTTCCTGCATTGGCCGGGAATCGAACCCGGGACGTTGTCACAAATGCCAAACTCAAGACAGTTGTCACTGACAAGTTGGTTACTCTTTCCCATTTAACAACTAAACTAAAGCCTTGCAAAAAGTTAATCACCTCACACACTGGAAATCTGCAATGGATTCACCAAAGTCTACTGAGAATGAGTAAATGTTCAAAGTCTTATTTTTCAAGAGTCAGTTGAGAATTCGACCAAGACCTCCCGCGTGACAGGCGGGGATACTAGTTTGCAGGTGAGGCGTTTGTGGGTAATCCCAGGACATTGTCACAAATGCCAAACTCAAGACAGTTGTCACTGACAAGTTGGTTACTCTTTCCCATTTAACAACTAAAGCCTTGCAAAAAGTTAATCACCTCACACACTGGAAATCTGCAATGGATTCACCAAAGTCTACTGAGAATGAGTAAATGTTCAAAGTCTTATTTTTCAAGAGTCAGTTGAGAATTCGACCAAGACCAGAGATTTCTGTTTGCCTGGCATTCTAACACAGATTTCCTCCTCAGGGGTTTGCGTACTTGTCGAAATCACATGTTCAAAACTTCCTGCATTGGCCGGGAATCGAACCCGGGCCTCCCGCGTGGCAGGCGAGAATTCTACCACTGAACAACCAATGCCTTGGAAGGCTGAGTTAACCTCAAAAGCAGGAAATTGTATCATAAAGCTTTTTTTCCAAGAATATGTTCCACTTTGTGGGCTCAGCAACATTGTTCACCCTAAAAAAAAAAGCAGTACTTTCTCCCCGTCAGGGAATTGAACCCCGGTCTCCCGCGTGACAGGCGGGGATTCTCACCCCTATACTAACGAGGTGCAGGTGGGTTGGGGCTTTGAAAAAACGTGGAGCATTGGTACTAACCCTAAATTTGGACTGTTGGGCTTAAACCCTTCTAACAAAAATATCTGTAGAGACTGAATGGTTGGAGCTAGGAACTACTATGACCCCGCTATGGAAAGCCGAGACTCTCACAAACACGTACATGTAATCGATTTTGCTCTATACCGCTCACAAGCCACACAATACTAGTTTGCAGGTGAGGCGTTTGTGGGTAATCCCAGGACATTGTCACAAATGCCAAACTCAAGACAGTTGTCACTGACAAGTTGGTTACTCTTTCCCATTTAACAACTAAAGCCTTGCAAAAAGTTAATCACCTCACACACTGGAAATCTGCAATGGATTCACCAAAGTCTACTGAGAATGAGTAAATGTTCAAAGTCTTATTTTTCAAGAGTCAGTTGAGAATTCGACCAAGACCAGAGATTTCTGTTTGCCTGGCATTCTAACACAGATTTCCTCCTCAGGGGTTTGCGTACTTGTCGAAATCACATGTTCAAAACTTCCTGCATTGGCCGGGAATCGAACCCGGGCCTCCCGCGTGGCAGGCGAGAATTCTACCACTGAACAACCAATGCCTTGGAAGGCTGAGTTAACCTCAAAAGCAGGAAATTGTATCATAAAGCTTTTTTTCCAAGAATATGTTCCACTTTGTGGGCTCAGCAACATTGTTCACCCTAAAAAAAAAAGCAGTACTTTCTCCCCGTCAGGGAATTGAACCCCGGTCTCCCGCGTGACAGGCGGGGATTCTCACCCCTATACTAACGAGGTGCAGGTGGGTTGGGGCTTTGAAAAAACGTGGAGCATTGGTACTAACCCTAAATTTGGACTGTTGGGCTTAAACCCTTCTAACAAAAATATCTGTAGAGACTGAATGGTTGGAGCTAGGAACTACTATGACCCCGCTATGGAAAGCCGAGACTCTCACAAACACGTACATGTAATCGATTTTGCTCTATACCGCTCACAAGCCACACAATACTAGTTTGCAGGTGAGGCGTTTGTGGGTAATCCCAGGACATTGTCACAAATGCCAAACTCAAGACAGTTGTCACTGACAAGTTGGTTACTCTTTCCCATTTAACAACTAAAGCCTTGCAAAAAGTTAATCACCTCACACACTGGAAATCTGCAATGGATTCACCAAAGTCTACTGAGAATGAGTAAATGTTCAAAGTCTTATTTTTCAAGAGTCAGTTGAGAATTCGACCAAGACCAGAGATTTCTGTTTGCCTGGCATTCTAACACAGATTTCCTCCTCAGGGGTTTGCATACTTGTCGAAATCACATGTTCAAAACTTCCTGCATTGGCCGGGAATCGAACCCGGGCCTCCCGCGTGGCAGGCGAGAATTCTACCACTGAACAACCAAGGCCTTGGAAGGCTGAGTTAACCTCAAAGGCAGGAAATTGTATCATAAAGCTTTTTTTCCAAGAATATGTTCCACTTTGTGGGCTCAGCAACATTGTTCACCCTAAAAAAAAAAGCAGTACTTTCTCCCCGTCAGGGAATTGAACCCCGGTCTCCCGCGTGACAGGCGGGGATTCTCACCCCTATACTAACGAGGAGCAGGTGGGTTGGGGCTTTGAAAAAACGTGGAGCATTGGTACTAACCCTAAATTTGGACTGTTGGGCTTAAACCCTTCTAACAAAAATATCTGTAGAGACTGAATGGTTGGAGCTAGGAACTACTATGACCCCGCTATGGAAAGCTGAGACTCTCACAAACACGTACATGTAATCGATTTTGCTCTATACCGCTCACAAGCCACACAATACTAGTTTGCAGGTGAGGCGTTTGTGGGTAATCCCAGGACATTGTCACAAATGCCAAACTCAAGACAGTTGTCACTGACAAGTTGGTTACTCTTTCCCATTTAACAACTAAAGCCTTGCAAAAAGTTAATCACCTCACACACTGGAAATCTGCAATGGATTCACCAAAGTCTACTGAGAATGAGTAAATGTTCAAAGTCTTATTTTTCAAGAGTCAGTTGAGAATTCGACCAAGACCAGAGATTTCTGTTTGCCTGGCATTCTAACACAGATTTCCTCCTCAGGGGTTTGCATACTTGTCGAAATCACATGTTCAAAACTTCCTGCATTGGCCGGGAATCGAACCCGGGCCTCCCGCGTGGCAGGCGAGAATTCTACCACTGAACAACCAAGGCCTTGGAAGGCTGAGTTAACCTCAAAGGCAGGAAATTGTATCATAAAGCTTTTTTTCCAAGAATATGTTCCACTTTGTGGGCTCAGCAACATTGTTCACCCTAAAAAAAAAAGCAGTACTTTCTCCCCGTCAGGGAATTGAACCCCGGTCTCCCGCGTGACAGGCGGGGATTCTCACCCCTATACTAACGAGGAGCAGGTGGGTTGGGGCTTTGAAAAAACGTGGAGCATTGGTACTAACCCTAAATTTGGACTGTTGGGCTTAAACCCTTCTAACAAAAATATCTGTAGAGACTGAATGGTTGGAGCTAGGAACTACTATGACCCCGCTATGGAAAGCTGAGACTCTCACAAACACGTACATGTAATCGATTTTGCTCTATACCGCTCACAAGCCACACAATACTAGTTTGCAGGTGAGGCGTTTGTGGGTAATCCCAGGACATTGTCACAAATGCCAAACTCAAGACAGTTGTCACTGACAAGTTGGTTACTCTTTCCCATTTAACAACTAAAGCCTTGCAAAAAGTTAATCACCTCACACACTGGAAATCTGCAATGGATTCACCAAAGTCTACTGAGAATGAGTAAATGTTCAAAGTCTTATTTTTCAAGAGTCAGTTGAGAATTCGACCAAGACCAGAGATTTCTGTTTGCCTGGCATTCTAACACAGATTTCCTCCTCAGGGGTTTGCATACTTGTCGAAATCACATGTTCAAAACTTCCTGCATTGGCCGGGAATCGAACCCGGGCCTCCCGCGTGGCAGGCGAGAATTCTACCACTGAACAACCAAGGCCTTGGAAGGCTGAGTTAACCTCAAAGGCAGGAAATTGTATCATAAAGCTTTTTTTCCAAGAATATGTTCCACTTTGTGGGCTCAGCAACATTGTTCACCCTAAAAAAAAAAGCAGTACTTTCTCCCCGTCAGGGAATTGAACCCCGGTCTCCCGCGTGACAGGCGGGGATTCTCACCCCTATACTAACGAGGAGCAGGTGGGTTGGGGCTTTGAAAAAACGTGGAGCATTGGTACTAACCCTAAATTTGGACTGTTGGGCTTAAACCCTTCTAACAAAAATATCTGTAGAGACTGAATGGTTGGAGCTAGGAACTACTATGACCCCGCTATGGAAAGCTGAGACTCTCACAAACACGTACATGTAATCGATTTTGCTCTATACCGCTCACAAGCCACACAATACTAGTTTGCAGGTGAGGCGTTTGTGGGTAATCCCAGGACATTGTCACAAATGCCAAACTCAAGACAGTTGTCACTGACAAGTTGGTTACTCTTTCCCATTTAACAACTAAAGCCTTGCAAGAAGTTAATCACCTCACACACTGGAAATCTGCAATGGATTCACCAAAGTCTACTGAGAATGAGTAAATGTTCAAAGTCTTATTTTTCAAGAGTCAGTTGAGAATTCGACCAAGACCAGAGATTTCTGTTTGCCTGGCAATCTAACACAGATTTCCTCCTCAGGGGTTTGCATACTTGTCGAAATTACATGTTCAAAACTTCCTGCATTGGCCGGGAATCGAACCCGGGACGTTGTCACAAATGCCAAACTCAAGACAGTTGTCACTGACAAGTTGGTTACTCTTTCCCATTTAACAACTAAACTAAAGCCTTGCAAAAAGTTAATCACCTCACACACTGGAAATCTGCAATGGATTCACCAAAGTCTACTGAGAATGAGTAAATGTTCAAAGTCTTATTTTTCAAGAGTCAGTTGAGAATTCGACCAAGACCTCCTGCGTGACAGGCGGGGATACTAGTTTGCAGGTGAGGCGTTTGTGGGTAATCCCAGGACATTGTCACAAATGCCAAACTCAAGACAGTTGTCACTGACAAGTTGGTTACTCTTTCCCATTTAACAACTAAAGCCTTGCAAAAAGTTAATCACCTCACACACTGGAAATCTGCAATGGATTCACCAAAGTCTACTGAGAATGAGTAAATGTTCAAAGTCTTATTTTTCAAGAGTCAGTTGAGAATTCGACCAAGACCAGAGATTTCTGTTTGCCTGGCAATCTAACACAGATTTCCTCCTCAGGGGTTTGCATACTTGTCGAAATTACATGTTCAAAACTTCCTGCATTGGCCGGGAATCGAACCCGGGACGTTGTCACAAATGCCAAACTCAAGACAGTTGTCACTGACAAGTTGGTTACTCTTTCCCATTTAACAACTAAACTAAAGCCTTGCAAAAAGTTAATCACCTCACACACTGGAAATCTGCAATGGATTCACCAAAGTCTACTGAGAATGAGTAAATGTTCAAAGTCTTATTTTTCAAGAGTCAGTTGAGAATTCGACCAAGACCTCCTGCGTGACAGGCGGGGATACTAGTTTGCAGGTGAGGCGTTTGTGGGTAATCCCAGGACATTGTCACAAATGCCAAACTCAAGACAGTTGTCACTGACAAGTTGGTTACTCTTTCCCATTTAACAACTAAAGCCTTGCAAAAAGTTAATCACCTCACACACTGGAAATCTGCAATGGATTCACCAAAGTCTACTGAGAATGAGTAAATGTTCAAAGTCTTATTTTTCAAGAGTCAGTTGAGAATTCGACCAAGACCAGAGATTTCTGTTTGCCTGGCAATCTAACACAGATTTCCTCCTCAGGGGTTTGCATACTTGTCGAAATTACATGTTCAAAACTTCCTGCATTGGCCGGGAATCGAACCCGGGACGTTGTCACAAATGCCAAACTCAAGACAGTTGTCACTGACAAGTTGGTTACTCTTTCCCATTTAACAACTAAACTAAAGCCTTGCAAAAAGTTAATCACCTCACACACTGGAAATCTGCAATGGATTCACCAAAGTCTACTGAGAATGAGTAAATGTTCAAAGTCTTATTTTTCAAGAGTCAGTTGAGAATTCGACCAAGACCTCCTGCGTGACAGGCGGGGATACTAGTTTGCAGGTGAGGCGTTTGTGGGTAATCCCAGGACATTGTCACAAATGCCAAACTCAAGACAGTTGTCACTGACAAGTTGGTTACTCTTTCCCATTTAACAACTAAAGCCTTGCAAAAAGTTAATCACCTCACACACTGGAAATCTGCAATGGATTCACCAAAGTCTACTGAGAATGAGTAAATGTTCAAAGTCTTATTTTTCAAGAGTCAGTTGAGAATTCGACCAAGACCAGAGATTTCTGTTTGCCTGGCAATCTAACACAGATTTCCTCCTCAGGGGTTTGCATACTTGTCGAAATTACATGTTCAAAACTTCCTGCATTGGCCGGGAATCGAACCCGGGACGTTGTCACAAATGCCAAACTCAAGACAGTTGTCACTGACAAGTTGGTTACTCTTTCCCATTTAACAACTAAACTAAAGCCTTGCAAAAAGTTAATCACCTCACACACTGGAAATCTGCAATGGATTCACCAAAGTCTACTGAGAATGAGTAAATGTTCAAAGTCTTATTTTTCAAGAGTCAGTTGAGAATTCGAACAAGACCTCCTGCGTGACAGGCGGGGATACTAGTTTGCAGGTGAGGCGTTTGTGGGTAATCCCAGGACATTGTCACAAATGCCAAACTCAAGACAGTTGTCACTGACAAGTTGGTTACTCTTTCCCATTTAACAACTAAAGCCTTGCAAAAAGTTAATCACCTCACACACTGGAAATCTGCAATGGATTCACCAAAGTCTACTGAGAATGAGTAAATGTTCAAAGTCTTATTTTTCAAGAGTCAGTTGAGAATTCGACCAAGACCAGAGATTTCTGTTTGCCTGGCAATCTAACACAGATTTCCTCCTCAGGGGTTTGCATACTTGTCGAAATTACATGTTCAAAACTTCCTGCATTGGCCGGGAATCGAACCCGGGACGTTGTCACAAATGCCAAACTCAAGACAGTTGTCACTGACAAGTTGGTTACTCTTTCCCATTTAACAACTAAACTAAAGCCTTGCAAAAAGTTAATCACCTCACACACTGGAAATCTGCAATGGATTCACCAAAGTCTACTGAGAATGAGTAAATGTTCAAAGTCTTATTTTTCAAGAGTCAGTTGAGAATTCGACCAAGACCAGAGATTTCTGTTTGCCTGGCAATCTAACACAGATTTCCTCCTCAGGGGTTTGCATACTTGTCGAAATTACATGTTCAAAACTTCCTGCATTGGCCGGGAATCGAACCCGGGACGTTGTCACAAATGCCAAACTCAAGACAGTTGTCACTGACAAGTTGGTTACTCTTTCCCATTTAACAACTAAACTAAAGCCTTGCAAAAAGTTAATCACCTCACACACTGGAAATCTGCAATGGATTCACCAAAGTCTACTGAGAATGAGTAAATGTTCAAAGTCTTATTTTTCAAGAGTCAGTTGAGAATTCGACCAAGACCTCCTGCGTGACAGGCGGGGATACTAGTTTGCAGGTGAGGCGTTTGTGGGTAATCCCAGGACATTGTCACAAATGCCAAACTCAAGACAGTTGTCACTGACAAGTTGGTTACTCTTTCCCATTTAACAACTAAAGCCTTGCAAAAAGTTAATCACCTCACACACTGGAAATCTGCAATGGATTCACCAAAGTCTACTGAGAATGAGTAAATGTTCAAAGTCTTATTTTTCAAGAGTCAGTTGAGAATTCGACCAAGACCAGAGATTTCTGTTTGCCTGGCATTCTAACACAGATTTCCTCCTCAGGGGTTTGCATACTTGTCGAAATCACATGTTCAAAACTTCCTGCATTGGCCGGGAATCGAACCCGGGCCTCCCGCGTGGCAGGCGAGAATTCTACCACTGAACAACCAAGGCCTTGGAAGGCTGAGTTAACCTCAAAGGCAGGAAATTGTATCATAAAGCTTTTTTTCCAAGAATATGTTCCACTTTGTGGGCTCAGCAACATTGTTCACCCTAAAAAAAAAAGCAGTACTTTCTCCCCGTCAGGGAATTGAACCCCGGTCTCCCGCGTGACAGGCGGGGATTCTCACCCCTATACTAACGAGGAGCAGGTGGGTTGGGGCTTTGAAAAAACGTGGAGCATTGGTACTAACCCTAAATTTGGACTGTTGGGCTTAAACCCTTCTAACAAAAATATCTGTAGAGACTGAATGGTTGGAGCTAGGAACTACTATGACCCCGCTATGGAAAGCTGAGACTCTCACAAACACGTACATGTAATCGATTTTGCTCTATACCGCTCACAAGCCACACAATACTAGTTTGCAGGTGAGGCGTTTGTGGGTAATCCCAGGACATTGTCACAAATGCCAAACTCAAGACAGTTGTCACTGACAAGTTGGTTACTCTTTCCCATTTAACAACTAAAGCCTTGCAAGAAGTTAATCACCTCACACACTGGAAATCTGCAATGGATTCACCAAAGTCTACTGAGAATGAGTAAATGTTCAAAGTCTTATTTTTCAAGAGTCAGTTGAGAATTCGACCAAGACCAGAGATTTCTGTTTGCCTGGCAATCTAACACAGATTTCCTCCTCAGGGGTTTGCATACTTGTCGAAATTACATGTTCAAAACTTCCTGCATTGGCCGGGAATCGAACCCGGGACGTTGTCACAAATGCCAAACTCAAGACAGTTGTCACTGACAAGTTGGTTACTCTTTCCCATTTAACAACTAAACTAAAGCCTTGCAAAAAGTTAATCACCTCACACACTGGAAATCTGCAATGGATTCACCAAAGTCTACTGAGAATGAGTAAATGTTCAAAGTCTTATTTTTCAAGAGTCAGTTGAGAATTCGACCAAGACCTCCTGCGTGACAGGCGGGGATACTAGTTTGCAGGTGAGGCGTTTGTGGGTAATCCCAGGACATTGTCACAAATGCCAAACTCAAGACAGTTGTCACTGACAAGTTGGTTACTCTTTCCCATTTAACAACTAAAGCCTTGCAAAAAGTTAATCACCTCACACACTGGAAATCTGCAATGGATTCACCAAAGTCTACTGAGAATGAGTAAATGTTCAAAGTCTTATTTTTCAAGAGTCAGTTGAGAATTCGACCAAGACCAGAGATTTCTGTTTGCCTGGCAATCTAACACAGATTTCCTCCTCAGGGGTTTGCATACTTGTCGAAATTACATGTTCAAAACTTCCTGCATTGGCCGGGAATCGAACCCGGGACGTTGTCACAAATGCCAAACTCAAGACAGTTGTCACTGACAAGTTGGTTACTCTTTCCCATTTAACAACTAAACTAAAGCCTTGCAAAAAGTTAATCACCTCACACACTGGAAATCTGCAATGGATTCACCAAAGTCTACTGAGAATGAGTAAATGTTCAAAGTCTTATTTTTCAAGAGTCAGTTGAGAATTCGACCAAGACCTCCTGCGTGACAGGCGGGGATACTAGTTTGCAGGTGAGGCGTTTGTGGGTAATCCCAGGACATTGTCACAAATGCCAAACTCAAGACAGTTGTCACTGACAAGTTGGTTACTCTTTCCCATTTAACAACTAAAGCCTTGCAAGAAGTTAATCACCTCACACACTGGAAATCTGCAATGGATTCACCAAAGTCTACTGAGAATGAGTAAATGTTCAAAGTCTTATTTTTCAAGAGTCAGTTGAGAATTCGACCAAGACCAGAGATTTCTGTTTGCCTGGCAATCTAACACAGATTTCCTCCTCAGGGGTTTGCATACTTGTCGAAATTACATGTTCAAAACTTCCTGCATTGGCCGGGAATCGAACCCGGGACGTTGTCACAAATGCCAAACTCAAGACAGTTGTCACTGACAAGTTGGTTACTCTTTCCCATTTAACAACTAAACTAAAGCCTTGCAAAAAGTTAATCACCTCACACACTGGAAATCTGCAATGGATTCACCAAAGTCTACTGAGAATGAGTAAATGTTCAAAGTCTTATTTTTCAAGAGTCAGTTGAGAATTCGACCAAGACCTCCTGCGTGACAGGCGGGGATACTAGTTTGCAGGTGAGGCGTTTGTGGGTAATCCCAGGACATTGTCACAAATGCCAAACTCAAGACAGTTGTCACTGACAAGTTGGTTACTCTTTCCCATTTAACAACTAAAGCCTTGCAAAAAGTTAATCACCTCACACACTGGAAATCTGCAATGGATTCACCAAAGTCTACTGAGAATGAGTAAATGTTCAAAGTCTTATTTTTCAAGAGTCAGTTGAGAATTCGACCAAGACCAGAGATTTCTGTTTGCCTGGCAATCTAACACAGATTTCCTCCTCAGGGGTTTGCATACTTGTCGAAATTACATGTTCAAAACTTCCTGCATTGGCCGGGAATCGAACCCGGGACGTTGTCACAAATGCCAAACTCAAGACAGTTGTCACTGACAAGTTGGTTACTCTTTCCCATTTAACAACTAAACTAAAGCCTTGCAAAAAGTTAATCACCTCACACACTGGAAATCTGCAATGGATTCACCAAAGTCTACTGAGAATGAGTAAATGTTCAAAGTCTTATTTTTCAAGAGTCAGTTGAGAATTCGACCAAGACCTCCTGCGTGACAGGCGGGGATACTAGTTTGCAGGTGAGGCGTTTGTGGGTAATCCCAGGACATTGTCACAAATGCCAAACTCAAGACAGTTGTCACTGACAAGTTGGTTACTCTTTCCCATTTAACAACTAAAGCCTTGCAAAAAGTTAATCACCTCACACACTGGAAATCTGCAATGGATTCACCAAAGTCTACTGAGAATGAGTAAATGTTCAAAGTCTTATTTTTCAAGAGTCAGTTGAGAATTCGACCAAGACCAGAGATTTCTGTTTGCCTGGCAATCTAACACAGATTTCCTCCTCAGGGGTTTGCATACTTGTCGAAATTACATGTTCAAAACTTCCTGCATTGGCCGGGAATCGAACCCGGGACGTTGTCACAAATGCCAAACTCAAGACAGTTGTCACTGACAAGTTGGTTACTCTTTCCCATTTAACAACTAAACTAAAGCCTTGCAAAAAGTTAATCACCTCACACACTGGAAATCTGCAATGGATTCACCAAAGTCTACTGAGAATGAGTAAATGTTCAAAGTCTTATTTTTCAAGAGTCAGTTGAGAATTCGACCAAGACCAGAGATTTCTGTTTGCCTGGCAATCTAACACAGATTTCCTCCTCAGGGGTTTGCATACTTGTCGAAATTACATGTTCAAAACTTCCTGCATTGGCCGGGAATCGAACCCGGGACGTTGTCACAAATGCCAAACTCAAGACAGTTGTCACTGACAAGTTGGTTACTCTTTCCCATTTAACAACTAAACTAAAGCCTTGCAAAAAGTTAATCACCTCACACACTGGAAATCTGCAATGGATTCACCAAAGTCTACTGAGAATGAGTAAATGTTCAAAGTCTTATTTTTCAAGAGTCAGTTGAGAATTCGACCAAGACCTCCTGCGTGACAGGCGGGGATACTAGTTTGCAGGTGAGGCGTTTGTGGGTAATCCCAGGACATTGTCACAAATGCCAAACTCAAGACAGTTGTCACTGACAAGTTGGTTACTCTTTCCCATTTAACAACTAAAGCCTTGCAAAAAGTTAATCACCTCACACACTGGAAATCTGCAATGGATTCACCAAAGTCTACTGAGAATGAGTAAATGTTCAAAGTCTTATTTTTCAAGAGTCAGTTGAGAATTCGACCAAGACCAGAGATTTCTGTTTGCCTGGCAATCTAACACAGATTTCCTCCTCAGGGGTTTGCATACTTGTCGAAATTACATGTTCAAAACTTCCTGCATTGGCCGGGAATCGAACCCGGGACGTTGTCACAAATGCCAAACTCAAGACAGTTGTCACTGACAAGTTGGTTACTCTTTCCCATTTAACAACTAAACTAAAGCCTTGCAAAAAGTTAATCACCTCACACACTGGAAATCTGCAATGGATTCACCAAAGTCTACTGAGAATGAGTAAATGTTCAAAGTCTTATTTTTCAAGAGTCAGTTGAGAATTCGACCAAGACCTCCTGCGTGACAGGCGGGGATACTAGTTTGCAGGTGAGGCGTTTGTGGGTAATCCCAGGACATTGTCACAAATGCCAAACTCAAGACAGTTGTCACTGACAAGTTGGTTACTCTTTCCCATTTAACAACTAAAGCCTTGCAAGAAGTTAATCACCTCACACACTGGAAATCTGCAATGGATTCACCAAAGTCTACTGAGAATGAGTAAATGTTCAAAGTCTTATTTTTCAAGAGTCAGTTGAGAATTCGACCAAGACCAGAGATTTCTGTTTGCCTGGCAATCTAACACAGATTTCCTCCTCAGGGGTTTGCATACTTGTCGAAATTACATGTTCAAAACTTCCTGCATTGGCCGGGAATCGAACCCGGGACGTTGTCACAAATGCCAAACTCAAGACAGTTGTCACTGACAAGTTGGTTACTCTTTCCCATTTAACAACTAAACTAAAGCCTTGCAAAAAGTTAATCACCTCACACACTGGAAATCTGCAATGGATTCACCAAAGTCTACTGAGAATGAGTAAATGTTCAAAGTCTTATTTTTCAAGAGTCAGTTGAGAATTCGACCAAGACCTCCTGCGTGACAGGCGGGGATACTAGTTTGCAGGTGAGGCGTTTGTGGGTAATCCCAGGACATTGTCACAAATGCCAAACTCAAGACAGTTGTCACTGACAAGTTGGTTACTCTTTCCCATTTAACAACTAAAGCCTTGCAAAAAGTTAATCACCTCACACACTGGAAATCTGCAATGGATTCACCAAAGTCTACTGAGAATGAGTAAATGTTCAAAGTCTTATTTTTCAAGAGTCAGTTGAGAATTCGACCAAGACCAGAGATTTCTGTTTGCCTGGCAATCTAACACAGATTTCCTCCTCAGGGGTTTGCATACTTGTCGAAATTACATGTTCAAAACTTCCTGCATTGGCCGGGAATCGAACCCGGGACGTTGTCACAAATGCCAAACTCAAGACAGTTGTCACTGACAAGTTGGTTACTCTTTCCCATTTAACAACTAAACTAAAGCCTTGCAAAAAGTTAATCACCTCACACACTGGAAATCTGCAATGGATTCACCAAAGTCTACTGAGAATGAGTAAATGTTCAAAGTCTTATTTTTCAAGAGTCAGTTGAGAATTCGACCAAGACCTCCTGCGTGACAGGCGGGGATACTAGTTTGCAGGTGAGGCGTTTGTGGGTAATCCCAGGACATTGTCACAAATGCCAAACTCAAGACAGTTGTCACTGACAAGTTGGTTACTCTTTCCCATTTAACAACTAAAGCCTTGCAAAAAGTTAATCACCTCACACACTGGAAATCTGCAATGGATTCACCAAATTCTACTGAGAATGAGTAAATGTTCAAAGTCTTATTTTTCAAGAGTCAGTTGAGAATTCGACCAAGACCAGAGATTTCTGTTTGCCTGGCATTCTAACACAGATTTCCTCCTCAGGGGTTTGCATACTTGTCGAAATCACATGTTCAAAACTTCCTGCATTGGCCGGGAATCGAACCCGGGACGTTGTCACAAATGCCAAACTCAAGACAGTTGTCACTGACAAGTTGGTTACTCTCCCATTTAACAACTAAACTAAAGCCTTGCAAAAAGTTAATCACCTCACACACTGGAAATCTGCAATGGATTCACCAAAGTCTACTGAGAATGAGTAAATGGTAAATGTTCAAAGTCTTATTTTTCAAGAGTCAGTTGAGAATTCGACCAAGACCTCCCGCGTGACAGGCGGGGATACTAGTTTGCAGGTGAGGCGTTTGTGGGTAATCCCAGGACATTGTCACAAATGCCAAACTCAAGACAGTTGTCACTGACAAGTTGGTTACTCTTTCCCATTTAACAACTAAAGCCTTGCAAAAAGTTAATCACCTCACACACTGGAAATCTGCAATGGATTCACCAAAGTCTACTGAGAATGAGTAAATGTTCAAAGTCTTATTTTTCAAGAGTCAGTTGAGAATTCGACCAAGACCAGAGATTTCTGTTTGCCTGGCAATCTAACACAGATTTCCTCCTCAGGGGTTTGCATACTTGTCGAAATTACATGTTCAAAACTTCCTGCATTGGCCGGGAATCGAACCCGGGACGTTGTCACAAATGCCAAACTCAAGACAGTTGTCACTGACAAGTTGGTTACTCTTTCCCATTTAACAACTAAACTAAAGCCTTGCAAAAAGTTAATCACCTCACACACTGGAAATCTGCAATGGATTCACCAAAGTCTACTGAGAATGAGTAAATGTTCAAAGTCTTATTTTTCAAGAGTCAGTTGAGAATTCGACCAAGACCTCCTGCGTGACAGGCGGGGATACTAGTTTGCAGGTGAGGCGTTTGTGGGTAATCCCAGGACATTGTCACAAATGCCAAACTCAAGACAGTTGTCACTGACAAGTTGGTTACTCTTTCCCATTTAACAACTAAAGCCTTGCAAAAAGTTAATCACCTCACACACTGGAAATCTGCAATGGATTCACCAAAGTCTACTGAGAATGAGTAAATGTTCAAAGTCTTATTTTTCAAGAGTCAGTTGAGAATTCGACCATGACCAGAGATTTCTGTTTGCCTGGCATTCTAACACAAATTTCCTCCTCGGGGGTTTGCATACTTGTCGAAATCACATGTTCAAAACTTCCTGCATTGGCCGGGAATCGAACCCTGGACGTTGTCACAAATGCCAAACTCAAGACAGTTGTCACTGACAAGTTGGTTACTCTCCCATTTAACAACTAAACTAAAGCCTTGCAAAAAGTTAATCACCTCACACACTGGAAATCTGCAATGGATTCACCAAAGTCTACTGAGAATGAGTAAATGTTCAAAGTCTTATTTTTCAAGAGTCAGTTGAGAATTCGACCAAGACCTCCCGCGTGACAGGCGGGGATACTAGTTTGCAGGTGAGGCTTTTGTGGGTAATCCCAGGACATTGTCACAAATGCCAAACTCAAGACAGTTGTCACTGACAAGTTGGTTACTCTTTCCCATTTAACAACTAAAGCCTTGCAAAAAGTTAATCACCTCACACACTGGAAATCTGCAATGGATTCACCAAAGTCTACTGAGAATGAGTAAATGTTCAAAGTCTTATTTTTCAAGAGTCAGTTGAGAATTCGACCAAGACCAGAGATTTCTGTTTGCCTGGCAATCTAACACAGATTTCCTCCTCAGGGGTTTGCATACTTGTCGAAATTACATGTTCAAAACTTCCTGCATTGGCCGGGAATCGAACCCGGGACGTTGTCACAAATGCCAAACTCAAGACAGTTGTCACTGACAAGTTGGTTACTCTTTCCCATTTAACAACTAAACTAAAGCCTTGCAAAAAGTTAATCACCTCACACACTGGAAATCTGCAATGGATTCACCAAAGTCTACTGAGAATGAGTAAATGTTCAAAGTCTTATTTTTCAAGAGTCAGTTGAGAATTCGACCAAGACCTCCTGCGTGACAGGCGGGGATACTAGTTTGCAGGTGAGGCGTTTGTGGGTAATCCCAGGACATTGTCACAAATGCCAAACTCAAGACAGTTGTCACTGACAAGTTGGTTACTCTTTCCCATTTAACAACTAAAGCCTTGCAAAAAGTTAATCACCTCACACACTGGAAATCTGCAATGGATTCACCAAAGTCTACTGAGAATGAGTAAATGTTCAAAGTCTTATTTTTCAAGAGTCAGTTGAGAATTCGACCAAGACCAGAGATTTCTGTTTGCCTGGCAATCTAACACAGATTTCCTCCTCAGGGGTTTGCATACTTGTCGAAATTACATGTTCAAAACTTCCTGCATTGGCCGGGAATCGAACCCGGGACGTTGTCACAAATGCCAAACTCAAGACAGTTGTCACTGACAAGTTGGTTACTCTTTCCCATTTAACAACTAAACTAAAGCCTTGCAAAAAGTTAATCACCTCACACACTGGAAATCTGCAATGGATTCACAGAAGTCTACTGAGAATGAGTAAATGTTCAAAGTCTTATTTTTCAAGAGTCAGTTGAGAATTCGACCAAGACCTCCTGCGTGACAGGCGGGGATACTAGTTTGCAGGTGAGGCGTTTGTGGGTAATCCCAGGACATTGTCACAAATGCCAAACTCAAGACAGTTGTCACTGACAAGTTGGTTACTCTTTCCCATTTAACAACTAAAGCCTTGCAAAAAGTTAATCACCTCACACACTGGAAATCTGCAATGGATTCACCAAATTCTACTGAGAATGAGTAAATGTTCAAAGTCTTATTTTTCAAGAGTCAGTTGAGAATTCGACCAAGACCAGAGATTTCTGTTTGCCTGGCATTCTAACACAGATTTCCTCCTCAGGGGTTTGCATACTTGTCGAAATCACATGTTCAAAACTTCCTGCATTGGCCGGGAATCGAACCCGGGACGTTGTCACAAATGCCAAACTCAAGACAGTTGTCACTGACAAGTTGGTTACTCTCCCATTTAACAACTAAACTAAAGCCTTGCAAAAAGTTAATCACCTCACACACTGGAAATCTGCAATGGATTCACCAAAGTCTACTGAGAATGAGTAAATGGTAAATGTTCAAAGTCTTATTTTTCAAGAGTCAGTTGAGAATTCGACCAAGACCTCCCGCGTGACAGGCGGGGATACTAGTTTGCAGGTGAGGCGTTTGTGGGTAATCCCAGGACATTGTCACAAATGCCAAACTCAAGACAGTTGTCACTGACAAGTTGGTTACTCTTTCCCATTTAACAACTAAAGCCTTGCAAAAAGTTAATCACCTCACACACTGGAAATCTGCAATGGATTCACCAAAGTCTACTGAGAATGAGTAAATGTTCAAAGTCTTATTTTTCAAGAGTCAGTTGAGAATTCGACCAAGACCAGAGATTTCTGTTTGCC
The DNA here is from genome assembly GCF_057628025.1 of Oncorhynchus mykiss. NCBI lineage: Eukaryota > Metazoa > Chordata > Actinopteri > Salmoniformes > Salmonidae > Oncorhynchus > Oncorhynchus mykiss. Next base: position 48,560,468 of record NC_143026.1, on the reverse strand, counting down.
TGGCAATCTAACACAGATTTCCTCCTCAGGGGTTTGCATACTTGTCGAAATTACATGTTCAAAACTTCCTGCATTGGCCGGGAATCGAACCCGGGACGTTGTCACAAATGCCAAACTCAAGACAGTTGTCACTGACAAGTTGGTTACTCTTTCCCATTTAACAACTAAACTAAAGCCTTGCAAAAAGTTAATCACCTCACACACTGGAAATCTGCAATGGATTCACCAAAGTCTACTGAGAATGAGTAAATGTTCAAAGTCTTATTTTTCAAGAGTCAGTTGAGAATTCGACCAAGACCTCCTGCGTGACAGGCGGGGATACTAGTTTGCAGGTGAGGCGTTTGTGGGTAATCCCAGGACATTGTCACAAATGCCAAACTCAAGACAGTTGTCACTGACAAGTTGGTTACTCTTTCCCATTTAACAACTAAAGCCTTGCAAAAAGTTAATCACCTCACACACTGGAAATCTGCAATGGATTCACCAAAGTCTACTGAGAATGAGTAAATGTTCAAAGTCTTATTTTTCAAGAGTCAGTTGAGAATTCGACCAAGACCTCCTGCGTGACAGGCGGGGATACTAGTTTGCAGGTGAGGCGTTTGTGGGTAATCCCAGGACATTGTCACAAATGCCAAACTCAAGACAGTTGTCACTGACAAGTTGGTTACTCTTTCCCATTTAACAACTAAAGCCTTGCAAAAAGTTAATCACCTCACACACTGGAAATCTGCAATGGATTCACCAAAGTCTACTGAGAATGAGTAAATGTTCAAAGTCTTATTTTTCAAGAGTCAGTTGAGAATTCGACCATGACCAGAGATTTCTGTTTGCCTGGCATTCTAACACAAATTTCCTCCTCGGGGGTTTGCATACTTGTCGAAATCACATGTTCAAAACTTCCTGCATTGGCCGGGAATCGAACCCTGGACGTTGTCACAAATGCCAAACTCAAGACAGTTGTCACTGACAAGTTGGTTACTCTCCCATTTAACAACTAAACTAAAGCCTTGCAAAAAGTTAATCACCTCACACACTGGAAATCTGCAATGGATTCACCAAAGTCTACTGAGAATGAGTAAATGTTCAAAGTCTTATTTTTCAAGAGTCAGTTGAGAATTCGACCAAGACCTCCCGCGTGACAGGCGGGGATACTAGTTTGCAGGTGAGGCTTTTGTGGGTAATCCCAGGACATTGTCACAAATGCCAAACTCAAGACAGTTGTCACTGACAAGTTGGTTACTCTTTCCCATTTAACAACTAAAGCCTTGCAAAAAGTTAATCACCTCACACACTGGAAATCTGCAATGGATTCACCAAAGTCTACTGAGAATGAGTAAATGTTCAAAGTCTTATTTTTCAAGAGTCAGTTGAGAATTCGACCAAGACCAGAGATTTCTGTTTGCCTGGCAATCTAACACAGATTTCCTCCTCAGGGGTTTGCATACTTGTCGAAATTACATGTTCAAAACTTCCTGCATTGGCCGGGAATCGAACCCGGGACGTTGTCACAAATGCCAAACTCAAGACAGTTGTCACTGACAAGTTGGTTACTCTTTCCCATTTAACAACTAAACTAAAGCCTTGCAAAAAGTTAATCACCTCACACACTGGAAATCTGCAATGGATTCACCAAAGTCTACTGAGAATGAGTAAATGTTCAAAGTCTTATTTTTCAAGAGTCAGTTGAGAATTCGACCAAGACCTCCTGCGTGACAGGCGGGGATACTAGTTTGCAGGTGAGGCGTTTGTGGGTAATCCCAGGACATTGTCACAAATGCCAAACTCAAGACAGTTGTCACTGACAAGTTGGTTACTCTTTCCCATTTAACAACTAAAGCCTTGCAAAAAGTTAATCACCTCACACACTGGAAATCTGCAATGGATTCACCAAAGTCTACTGAGAATGAGTAAATGTTCAAAGTCTTATTTTTCAAGAGTCAGTTGAGAATTCGACCAAGACCAGAGATTTCTGTTTGCCTGGCAATCTAACACAGATTTCCTCCTCAGGGGTTTGCATACTTGTCGAAATTACATGTTCAAAACTTCCTGCATTGGCCGGGAATCGAACCCGGGACGTTGTCACAAATGCCAAACTCAAGACAGTTGTCACTGACAAGTTGGTTACTCTTTCCCATTTAACAACTAAACTAAAGCCTTGCAAAAAGTTAATCACCTCACACACTGGAAATCTGCAATGGATTCACAGAAGTCTACTGAGAATGAGTAAATGTTCAAAGTCTTATTTTTCAAGAGTCAGTTGAGAATTCGACCAAGACCTCCTGCGTGACAGGCGGGGATACTAGTTTGCAGGTGAGGCGTTTGTGGGTAATCCCAGGACATTGTCACAAATGCCAAACTCAAGACAGTTGTCACTGACAAGTTGGTTACTCTTTCCCATTTAACAACTAAAGCCTTGCAAAAAGTTAATCACCTCACACACTGGAAATCTGCAATGGATTCACCAAATTCTACTGAGAATGAGTAAATGTTCAAAGTCTTATTTTTCAAGAGTCAGTTGAGAATTCGACCAAGACCAGAGATTTCTGTTTGCCTGGCATTCTAACACAGATTTCCTCCTCAGGGGTTTGCATACTTGTCGAAATCACATGTTCAAAACTTCCTGCATTGGCCGGGAATCGAACCCGGGACGTTGTCACAAATGCCAAACTCAAGACAGTTGTCACTGACAAGTTGGTTACTCTCCCATTTAACAACTAAACTAAAGCCTTGCAAAAAGTTAATCACCTCACACACTGGAAATCTGCAATGGATTCACCAAAGTCTACTGAGAATGAGTAAATGGTAAATGTTCAAAGTCTTATTTTTCAAGAGTCAGTTGAGAATTCGACCAAGACCTCCCGCGTGACAGGCGGGGATACTAGTTTGCAGGTGAGGCGTTTGTGGGTAATCCCAGGACATTGTCACAAATGCCAAACTCAAGACAGTTGTCACTGACAAGTTGGTTACTCTTTCCCATTTAACAACTAAAGCCTTGCAAAAAGTTAATCACCTCACACACTGGAAATCTGCAATGGATTCACCAAAGTCTACTGAGAATGAGTAAATGTTCAAAGTCTTATTTTTCAAGAGTCAGTTGAGAATTCGACCAAGACCAGAGATTTCTGTTTGCCTGGCAATCTAACACAGATTTCCTCCTCAGGGGTTTGCATACTTGTCGAAATTACATGTTCAAAACTTCCTGCATTGGCCGGGAATCGAACCCGGGACGTTGTCACAAATGCCAAACTCAAGACAGTTGTCACTGACAAGTTGGTTACTCTTTCCCATTTAACAACTAAACTAAAGCCTTGCAAAAAGTTAATCACCTCACACACTGGAAATCTGCAATGGATTCACCAAAGTCTACTGAGAATGAGTAAATGTTCAAAGTCTTATTTTTCAAGAGTCAGTTGAGAATTCGACCAAGACCTCCTGCGTGACAGGCGGGGATACTAGTTTGCAGGTGAGGCGTTTGTGGGTAATCCCAGGACATTGTCACAAATGCCAAACTCAAGACAGTTGTCACTGACAAGTTGGTTACTCTTTCCCATTTAACAACTAAAGCCTTGCAAAAAGTTAATCACCTCACACACTGGAAATCTGCAATGGATTCACCAAAGTCTACTGAGAATGAGTAAATGTTCAAAGTCTTATTTTTCAAGAGTCAGTTGAGAATTCGACCATGACCAGAGATTTCTGTTTGCCTGGCATTCTAACACAAATTTCCTCCTCGGGGGTTTGCATACTTGTCGAAATCACATGTTCAAAACTTCCTGCATTGGCCGGGAATCGAACCCTGGACGTTGTCACAAATGCCAAACTCAAGACAGTTGTCACTGACAAGTTGGTTACTCTCCCATTTAACAACTAAACTAAAGCCTTGCAAAAAGTTAATCACCTCACACACTGGAAATCTGCAATGGATTCACCAAAGTCTACTGAGAATGAGTAAATGTTCAAAGTCTTATTTTTCAAGAGTCAGTTGAGAATTCGACCAAGACCTCCCGCGTGACAGGCGGGGATACTAGTTTGCAGGTGAGGCGTTTGTGGGTAATCCCAGGACATTGTCACAAATGCCAAACTCAAGACAGTTGTCACTGACAAGTTGGTTACTCTTTCCCATTTAACAACTAAAGCCTTGCAAAAAGTTAATCACCTCACACACTGGAAATCTGCAATGGATTCACCAAAGTCTACTGAGAATGAGTAAATGTTCAAAGTCTTATTTTTCAAGAGTCAGTTGAGAATTCGACCAAGACCAGAGATTTCTGTTTGCCTGGCAATCTAACACAGATTTCCTCCTCAGGGGTTTGCATACTTGTCGAAATTACATGTTCAAAACTTCCTGCATTGGCCGGGAATCGAACCCGGGACGTTGTCACAAATGCCAAACTCAAGACAGTTGTCACTGACAAGTTGGTTACTCTTTCCCATTTAACAACTAAACTAAAGCCTTGCAAAAAGTTAATCACCTCACACACTGGAAATCTGCAATGGATTCACCAAAGTCTACTGAGAATGAGTAAATGTTCAAAGTCTTATTTTTCAAGAGTCAGTTGAGAATTCGACCAAGACCTCCTGCGTGACAGGCGGGGATACTAGTTTGCAGGTGAGGCGTTTGTGGGTAATCCCAGGACATTGTCACAAATGCCAAACTCAAGACAGTTGTCACTGACAAGTTGGTTACTCTTTCCCATTTAACAACTAAAGCCTTGCAAAAAGTTAATCACCTCACACACTGGAAATCTGCAATGGATTCACCAAAGTCTACTGAGAATGAGTAAATGTTCAAAGTCTTATTTTTCAAGAGTCAGTTGAGAATTCGACCAAGACCAGAGATTTCTGTTTGCCTGGCAATCTAACACAGATTTCCTCCTCAGGGGTTTGCATACTTGTCGAAATTACATGTTCAAAACTTCCTGCATTGGCCGGGAATCGAACCCGGGACGTTGTCACAAATGCCAAACTCAAGACAGTTGTCACTGACAAGTTGGTTACTCTTTCCCATTTAACAACTAAACTAAAGCCTTGCAAAAAGTTAATCACCTCACACACTGGAAATCTGCAATGGATTCACCAAAGTCTACTGAGAATGAGTAAATGTTCAAAGTCTTATTTTTCAAGAGTCAGTTGAGAATTCGACCAAGACCTCCTGCGTGACAGGCGGGGATACTAGTTTGCAGGTGAGGCGTTTGTGGGTAATCCCAGGACATTGTCACAAATGCCAAACTCAAGACAGTTGTCACTGACAAGTTGGTTACTCTTTCCCATTTAACAACTAAAGCCTTGCAAAAAGTTAATCACCTCACACACTGGAAATCTGCAATGGATTCACCAAAGTCTACTGAGAATGAGTAAATGTTCAAAGTCTTATTTTTCAAGAGTCAGTTGAGAATTCGACCATGACCAGAGATTTCTGTTTGCCTGGCATTCTAACACAAATTTCCTCCTCGGGGGTTTGCATACTTGTCGAAATCACATGTTCAAAACTTCCTGCATTGGCCGGGAATCGAACCCTGGACGTTGTCACAAATGCCAAACTCAAGACAGTTGTCACTGACAAGTTGGTTACTCTCCCATTTAACAACTAAACTAAAGCCTTGCAAAAAGTTAATCACCTCACACACTGGAAATCTGCAATGGATTCACCAAAGTCTACTGAGAATGAGTAAATGTTCAAAGTCTTATTTTTCAAGAGTCAGTTGAGAATTCGACCAAGACCTCCCGCGTGACAGGCGGGGATACTAGTTTGCAGGTGAGGCGTTTGTGGGTAATCCCAGGACATTGTCACAAATGCCAAACTCAAGACAGTTGTCACTGACAAGTTGGTTACTCTTTCCCATTTAACAACTAAAGCCTTGCAAAAAGTTAATCACCTCACACACTGGAAATCTGCAATGGATTCACCAAAGTCTACTGAGAATGAGTAAATGTTCAAAGTCTTATTTTTCAAGAGTCAGTTGAGAATTCGACCAAGACCAGAGATTTCTGTTTGCCTGGCAATCTAACACAGATTTCCTCCTCAGGGGTTTGCATACTTGTCGAAATTACATGTTCAAAACTTCCTGCATTGGCCGGGAATCGAACCCGGGACGTTGTCACAAATGCCAAACTCAAGACAGTTGTCACTGACAAGTTGGTTACTCTTTCCCATTTAACAACTAAACTAAAGCCTTGCAAAAAGTTAATCACCTCACACACTGGAAATCTGCAATGGATTCACCAAAGTCTACTGAGAATGAGTAAATGTTCAAAGTCTTATTTTTCAAGAGTCAGTTGAGAATTCGACCAAGACCAGAGATTTCTGTTTGCCTGGCATTCTAACACAAATTTCCTCCTCAGGGGTTTGCATACTTGTCGAAATCACATGTTCAAAACTTCCTGCATTGGCCTGGAATCGAACCCTGGACGTTGTCACAAATGCCAAACTCAAGACAGTTGTCACTGACAAGTTGGTTACTCTCCCATTTAACAACTAAACTAAAGCCTTGCAAAAAGTTAATCACCTCACACACTGGAAATCTGCAATGGATTCACCAAAGTCTACTGAGAATGAGTAAATGTTCAAAGTCTTATTTTTCAAGAGTCAGTTGAGAATTCGACCAAGACCTCCCGCGTGACAGGCGGGGATACTAGTTTGCAGGTGAGGCGTTTGTGGGTAATCCCAGGACATTGTCACAAATGCCAAACTCAAGACAGTTGTCACTGACAAGTTGGTTACTCTTTCCCATTTAACAACTAAAGCCTTGCAAAAAGTTAATCACCTCACACACTGGAAATCTGCAATGGATTCACCAAAGTCTACTGAGAATGAGTAAATGTTCAAAGTCTTATTTTTCAAGAGTCAGTTGAGAATTCGACCAAGACCAGAGATTTCTGTTTGCCTGGCAATCTAACACAGATTTCCTCCTCAGGGGTTTGCATACTTGTCGAAATTACATGTTCAAAACTTCCTGCATTGGCCGGGAATCGAACCCGGGACGTTGTCACAAATGTCAAACTCAAGACAGTTGTCACTGACAAGTTGGTTACTCTTTCCCATTTAACAACTAAACTAAAGCCTTGCAAAAAGTTAATCACCTCACACACTGGAAATCTGCAATGGATTCACCAAAGTCTACTGAGAATGAGTAAATGTTCAAAGTCTTATTTTTCAAGAGTCAGTTGAGAATTCGACCAAGACCTCCCGCGTGACAGGCGGGGATACTAGTTTGCAGGTGAGGCGTTTGTGGGTAATCCCAGGACATTGTCACAAATGCCAAACTCAAGACAGTTGTCACTGACAAGTTGGTTACTCTTTCCCATTTAACAACTAAAGCCTTGCAAAAAGTTAATCACCTCACACACTGGAAATCTGCAATGGATTCACCAAAGTCTACTGAGAATGAGTAAATGTTCAAAGTCTTATTTTTCAAGAGTCAGTTGAGAATTCGACCATGACCAGAGATTTCTGTTTGCCTGGCATTCTAACACAGATTTCCTCCTCAGGGGTTTGCGTACTTGTCGAAATCACATGTTCAAAACTTCCTGCATTGGCCGGGAATCGAACCCGGGCCTCCCGCGTGGCAGGCGAGAATTCTACCACTGAACAACCAATGCCTTGGAAGGCTGAGTTAACCTCAAAGGCAGGAAATTGTATCATAAAGCTTTTTTTCCAAGAATATGTTCCACTTTGTGGGCTCAGCAACATTGTTCACCCTAAAAAAAAAAGCAGTACTTTCTCCCCGTCGGGGAATTGAACCCCGGTCTCCCGCGTGACAGGCGGGGATACTCACCACTATACTAACGAGGAGCAGGTGGGTTGGGGCTTTGAAAAAACGTGGAGCATTGGTACTAACCCTAAATTTGGACTGTTGGGCTTAAACCCTTCTAACAAAAATATCTGTAGAGACTGAATGGTTGGAGCTAGGAACTACTATGGCCCCGCTATGGAAAGCTGAGACTCTCACAAACACGTACATGTAATCGATTTTGCTCTATACCGCTCACAAGCCACACAATACTAGTTTGCAGGTGAGGCGTTTGTGGGTAATCCCAGGACATTGTCACAAATGCCAAACTCAAGACAGTTGTCACTGACAAGTTGGTTACTCTTTCCCATTTAACAACTAAAGCCTTGCAAAAAGTTAATCACCTCACACACTGGAAATCTGCAATGGATTCACCAAAGTCTACTGAGAATGAGTAAATGTTCAAAGTCTTATTTTTCAAGAGTCAGTTGAGAATTCGACCAAGACCTCCTGCGTGACAGGCGGGGATACTAGTTTGCAGGTGAGGCGTTTGTGGGTAATCCCAGGACATTGTCACAAATGCCAAACTCAAGACAGTTGTCACTGACAAGTTGGTTACTCTTTCCCATTTAACAACTAAAGCCTTGCAAAAAGTTAATCACCTCACACACTGGAAATCTGCAATGGATTCACCAAATTCTACTGAGAATGAGTAAATGTTCAAAGTCTTATTTTTCAAGAGTCAGTTGAGAATTCGACCAAGACCAGAGATTTCTGTTTGCCTGGCATTCTAACACAGATTTCCTCCTCAGGGGTTTGCATACTTGTCGAAATCACATGTTCAAAACTTCCTGCATTGGCCGGGAATCGAACCCGGGACGTTGTCACAAATGCCAAACTCAAGACAGTTGTCACTGACAAGTTGGTTACTCTTTCCCATTTAACAACTAAACTAAAGCCTTGCAAAAAGTTAATCACCTCACACACTGGAAATCTGCAATGGATTCACCAAAGTCTACTGAGAATGAGTAAATGTTCAAAGTCTTATTTTTCAAGAGTCAGTTGAGAATTCGACCAAGACCAGAGATTTCTGTTTGCCTGGCAATCTAACACAGATTTCCTCCTCAGGGGTTTGCATACTTGTCAAAATTACATGTTCAAAACTTCCTGCATTGGCCGGGAATCGAACCCGGGACGTTGTCACAAATGCCAAACTCAAGACAGTTGTCACTGACAAGTTGGTTACTCTTTCCCATTTAACAACTAAACTAAAGCCTTGCAAAAAGTTAATCACCTCACACACTGGAAATCTGCAATGGATTCACCAAAGTCTACTGAGAATGAGTAAATGTTCAAAGTCTTATTTTTCAAGAGTCAGTTGAGAATTCGACCAAGACCTCCTGCGTGACAGGCGGGGATACTAGTTTGCAGGTGAGGCGTTTGTGGGTAATCCCAGGACATTGTCACAAATGCCAAACTCAAGACAGTTGTCACTGACAAGTTGGTTACTCTTTCCCATTTAACAACTAAAGCCTTGCAAAGAGTTAATCACCTCACACACTGGAAATCTGCAATGGATTCACCAAATTCTACTGAGAATGAGTAAATGTTCAAAGTCTTATTTTTCAAGAGTCAGTTGAGAATTCGACCAAGACCAGAGATTTCTGTTTGCCTGGCATTCTAACACAGATTTCCTCCTCAGGGGTTTGCATACTTGTCGAAATCACATGTTCAAAACTTCCTGCATTGGCCGGGAATCGAACCCGGGACGTTGTCACAAATGCCAAACTCAAGACAGTTGTCACTGACAAGTTGGTTACTCTCCCATTTAACAACTAAACTAAAGCCTTGCAAAAAGTTAATCACCTCACACACTGGAAATCTGCAATGGATTCACCAAAGTCTACTGAGAATGAGTAAATGTTCAAAGTCTTATTTTTCAAGAGTCAGTTGAGAATTCGACCAAGACCTCCCGCGTGACAGGCGGGGATACTAGTTTGCAGGTGAGGCGTTTGTGGGTAATCCCAGGACATTGTCACAAATGCCAAACTCAAGACAGTTGTCACTGACAAGTTGGTTACTCTTTCCCATTTAACAACTAAAGCCTTGCAAAAAGTTAATCACCTCACACACTGGAAATCTGCAATGGATTCACCAAAGTCTACTGAGAATGAGTAAATGTTCAAAGTCTTATTTTTCAAGAGTCAGTTGAGAATTCGACCAAGACCAGAGATTTCTGTTTGCCTGGCAATCTAACACAGATTTCCTCCTCAGGGGTTTGCATACTTGTCGAAATTACCTGTTCAAAACTTCCTGCATTGGCCGGGAATCGAACCCGGGCCTCCCGCGTGGCAGGCGAGAATTCTACCACTGAACAACCAATGCCTTGGAAGGCTGAGTTAACCTCAAAGGCAGGAAATTGTATCATAAAGCTTTTTTTCCAAGAATATGTTCCACTTTGTGGGCTCAGCAACATTGTTCACCCTAAAAACAAAAGCAGTACTTTCTCCCCGTCGGGGAATTGAACCCCGGTCTCCCGCGTGACAGGCGGGGATACTCACCACTATACTAACGAGGAGCAGGTGGGTTGGGGCTTTGAAAAAACGTGGAGCATTGGTACTAACCCTAAATTTGGACTGTTGGGCTTAAACCCTTCTAACAAAAATATCTGTAGAGACTGAATGGTTGGAGCTAGGAACTACTATGACCCCGCTATGGAAAGCTGAGACTCTCACAAACACGTACATGTAATCGATTTTGCTCTATACCGCTCACAAGCCACACAATACTAGTTTGCAGGTGAGGCGTTTGTGGGTAATCCCAGGACATTGTCACAAATGCCAAACTCAAGACAGTTGTCACTGACAAGTTGGTTACTCTTTCCCATTTAACAACTAAAGCCTTGCAAAAAGTTAATCACCTCACACACTGGAAATCTGCAATGGATTCACCAAAGTCTACTGAGAATGAGTAAATGTTCAAAGTCTTATTTTTCAAGAGTCAGTTGAGAATTCGACCAAGACCAGAGATTTCTGTTTGCCTGGCAATCTAACACAGATTTCCTCCTCAGGGGTTTGCATACTTGTCGAAATTACATGTTCAAAACTTCCTGCATTGGCCGGGAATCGAACCCGGGACGTTGTCACAAATGCCAAACTCAAGACAGTTGTCACTGACAAGTTGGTTACTCTTTCCCATTTAACAACTAAACTAAAGCCTTGCAAAAAGTTAATCACCTCACACACTGGAAATCTGCAATGGATTCACCAAAGTCTACTGAGAATGAGTAAATGTTCAAAGTCTTATTTTTCAAGAGTCAGTTGAGAATTCGACCAAGACCTCCTGCGTGACAGGCGGGGATACTAGTTTGCAGGTGAGGCGTTTGTGGGTAATCCCAGGACATTGTCACAAATGCCAAACTCAAGACAGTTGTCACTGACAAGTTGGTTACTCTTTCCCATTTAACAACTAAAGCCTTGCAAAAAGTTAATCACCTCACACACTGGAAATCTGCAATGGATTCACCAAATTCTACTGAGAATGAGTAAATGTTCAAAGTCTTATTTTTCAAGAGTCAGTTGAGAATTCGACCAAGACCAGAGATTTCTGTTTGCCTGGCATTCTAACACAGATTTCCTCCTCAGGGGTTTGCATACTTGTCGAAATCACATGTTCAAAACTTCCTGCATTGGCCGGGAATCGAACCCGGGACGTTGTCACAAATGCCAAACTCAAGACAGTTGTCACTGACAAGTTGGTTACTCTCCCATTTAACAACTAAACTAAAGCCTTGCAAAAAGTTAATCACCTCACACACTGGAAATCTGCAATGGATTCACCAAAGTCTACTGAGAATGAGTAAATGTTCAAAGTCTTATTTTTCAAGAGTCAGTTGAGAATTCGACCAAGACCTCCCGCGTGACAGGCGGGGATACTAGTTTGCAGGTGAGGCGTTTGTGGGTAATCCCAGGACATTGTCACAAATGCCAAACTCAAGACAGTTGTCACTGACAAGTTGGTTACTCTTTCCCATTTAACAACTAAAGCCTTGCAAAAAGTTAATCACCTCACACACTGGAAATCTGCAATGGATTCACCAAAGTCTACTGAGAATGAGTAAATGTTCAAAGTCTTATTTTTCAAGAGTCAGTTGAGAATTCGACCAAGACCAGAGATTTCTGTTTGCCTGGCAATCTAACACAGATTTCCTCCTCAGGGGTTTGCATACTTGTCGAAATTACATGTTCAAAACTTCCTGCATTGGCCGGGAATCGAACCCGGGACGTTGTCACAAATGCCAAACTCAAGACAGTTGTCACTGACAAGTTGGTTACTCTTTTCCATTTAACAACTAAACTAAAGCCTTGCAAAAAGTTAATCACCTCACACACTGGAAATCTGCAATGGATTCACCAAAGTCTACTGAGAATGAGTAAATGTTCAAAGTCTTATTTTTCAAGAGTCAGTTGAGAATTCGACCAAGACCTCCTGCGTGACAGGCGGGGATACTAGTTTGCAGGTGAGGCGTTTGTGGGTAATCCCAGGACATTGTCACAAATGCCAAACTCAAGACAGTTGTCACTGACAAGTTGGTTACTCTTTCCCATTTAACAACTAAAGCCTTGCAAAAAGTTAATCACCTCACACACTGGAAATCTGCAATGGATTCACCAAATTCTACTGAGAATGAGTAAATGTTCAAAGTCTTATTTTTCAAGAGTCAGTTGAGAATTCGACCAAGACCAGAGATTTCTGTTTGCCTGGCATTCTAACACAGATTTCCTCCTCAGGGGTTTGCATACTTGTCGAAATCACATGTTCAAAACTTCCTGCATTGGCCGGGAATCGAACCCGGGACGTTGTCACAAATGCCAAACTCAAGACAGTTGTCACTGACAAGTTGGTTACTCTTTCCCATTTAACAACTAAACTAAAGCCTTGCAAAAAGTTAATCACCTCACACACTGGAAATCTGCAATGGATTCACCAAAGTCTACTGAGAATGAGTAAATGTTCAAAGTCTTATTTTTCAAGAGTCAGTTGAGAATTCGACCAAGACCAGAGATTTCTGTTTGCCTGGCAATCTAACACAGATTTCCTCCTCAGGGGTTTGCATACTTGTCGAAATTACATGTTCAAAACTTCCTGCATTGGCCGGGAATCGAACCCGGGACGTTGTCACAAATGCCAAACTCAAGACAGTTGTCACTGACAAGTTGGTTACTCTTTCCCATTTAACAACTAAACTAAAGCCTTGCAAAAAGTTAATCACCTCACACACTGGAAATCTGCAATGGATTCACCAAAGTCTACTGAGAATGAGTAAATGTTCAAAGTCTTATTTTTCAAGAGTCAGTTGAGAATTCGACCAAGACCTCCTGCGTGACAGGCGGGGATACTAGTTTGCAGGTGAGGCGTTTGTGGGTAATCCCAGGACATTGTCACAAATGCCAAACTCAAGACAGTTGTCACTGACAAGTTGGTTACTCTTTCCCATTTAACAACTAAAGCCTTGCAAAAAGTTAATCACCTCACACACTGGAAATCTGCAATGGATTCACCAAATTCTACTGAGAATGAGTAAATGTTCAAAGTCTTATTTTTCAAGAGTCAGTTGAGAATTCGACCAAGACCAGAGATTTCTGTTTGCCTGGCATTCTAACACAGATTTCCTCCTCAGGGGTTTGCATACTTGTCGAAATCACATGTTCAAAACTTCCTGCATTGGCCGGGAATCGAACCCGGGACGTTGTCACAAATGCCAAACTCAAGACAGTTGTCACTGACAAGTTGGTTACTCTTTCCCATTTAACAACTAAACTAAAGCCTTGCAAAAAGTTAATCACCTCACACACTGGAAATCTGCAATGGATTCACCAAAGTCTACTGAGAATGAGTAAATGTTCAAAGTCTTATTTTTCAAGAGTCAGTTGAGAATTCGACCAAGACCTCCTGCGTGACAGGCGGGGATACTAGTTTGCAGGTGAGGCGTTTGTGGGTAATCCCAGGACATTGTCACAAATGCCAAACTCAAGACAGTTGTCACTGACAAGTTGGTTACTCTTTCCCATTTAACAACTAAAGCCTTGCAAAAAGTTAATCACCTCACACACTGGAAATCTGCAATGGATTCACCAAATTCTACTGAGAATGAGTAAATGTTCAAAGTCTTATTTTTCAAGAGTCAGTTGAGAATTCGACCAAGACCAGAGATTTCTGTTTGCCTGGCATTCTAACACAGATTTCCTCCTCAGGGGTTTGCATACTTGTCGAAATCACATGTTCAAAACTTCCTGCATTGGCCGGGAATCGAACCCGGGACGTTGTCACAAATGCCAAACTCAAGACAGTTGTCACTGACAAGTTGGTTACTCTCCCATTTAACAACTAAACTAAAGCCTTGCAAAAAGTTAATCACCTCACACACTGGAAATCTGCAATGGATTCACCAAAGTCTACTGAGAATGAGTAAATGTTCAAAGTCTTATTTTTCAAGAGTCAGTTGAGAATTCGACCAAGACCTCCCGCGTGACAGGCGGGGATACTAGTTTGCAGGTGAGGCGTTTGTGGGTAATCCCAGGACATTGTCACAAATGCCAAACTCAAGACAGTTGTCACTGACAAGTTGGTTACTCTTTCCCATTTAACAACTAAAGCCTTGCAAAAAGTTAATCACCTCACACACTGGAAATCTGCAATGGATTCACCAAAGTCTACTGAGAATGAGTAAATGTTCAAAGTCTTATTTTTCAAGAGTCAGTTGAGAATTCGACCAAGACCAGAGATTTCTGTTTGCCTGGCAATCTAACACAGATTTCCTCCTCAGGGGTTTGCATACTTGTCGAAATTACATGTTCAAAACTTCCTGCATTGGCCGGGAATCGAACCCGGGACGTTGTCACAAATGCCAAACTCAAGACAGTTGTCACTGACAAGTTGGTTACTCTTTCCCATTTAACAACTAAACTAAAGCCTTGCAAAAAGTTAATCACCTCACACACTGGAAATCTGCAATGGATTCACCAAAGTCTACTGAGAATGAGTAAATGTTCAAAGTCTTATTTTTCAAGAGTCAGTTGAGAATTCGACCAAGACCTCCTGCGTGACAGGCGGGGATACTAGTTTGCAGGTGAGGCGTTTGTGGGTAATCCCAGGACATTGTCACAAATGCCAAACTCAAGACAGTTGTCACTGACAAGTTGGTTACTCTTTCCCATTTAACAACTAAAGCCTTGCAAAAAGTTAATCACCTCACACACTGGAAATCTGCAATGGATTCACCAAATTCTACTGAGAATGAGTAAATGTTCAAAGTCTTATTTTTCAAGAGTCAGTTGAGAATTCGACCAAGACCAGAGATTTCTGTTTGCCTGGCATTCTAACACAGATTTCCTCCTCAGGGGTTTGCATACTTGTCGAAATCACATGTTCAAAACTTCCTGCATTGGCCGGGAATCGAACCCGGGACGTTGTCACAAATGTCAAACTCAAGACAGTTGTCACTGACAAGTTGGTTACTCTCCCATTTAACAACTAAACTAAAGCCTTGCAAAAAGTTAATCACCTCACACTGGAAATCTGCAATGGATTCACCAAAGTCTACTGAGAATGAGTAAATGTTCAAAGTCTTATTTTTCAAGAGTCAGTTGAGAATTCGACCAAGACCTCCCGCGTGACAGGCGGGGATACTAGTTTGCAGGTGAGGCGTTTGTGGGTAATCCCAGGACATTGTCACAAATGCCAAACTCAAGACAGTTGTCACTGACAAGTTGGTTACTCTTTCCCATTCAACAACTAAAGCCTTGCAAAAAGTTAATCACCTCACACACTGGAAATCTGCAATGGATTCACCAAAGTCTACTGAGAATGAGTAAATGTTCAAAGTCTTATTTTTCAAGAGTCAGTTGAGAATTCGACCAAGACCAGAGATTTCTGTTTGCCTGGCAATCTAACACAGATTTCCTCCTCAGGGGTTTGCATACTTGTCGAAATTACATGTTCAAAACTTCCTGCATTGGCCGGGAATCGAACCCGGGACGTTGTCACAAATGCCAAACTCAAGACAGTTGTCACTGACAAGTTGGTTACTCTTTCCCATTTAACAACTAAACTAAAGCCTTGCAAAAAGTTAATCACCTCACACACTGGAAATCTGCAATGGATTCACCAAAGTCTACTGAGAATGAGTAAATGTTCAAAGTCTTATTTTTCAAGAGTCAGTTGAGAATTCGACCAAGACCTCCCGCGTGACAGGCGGGGATACTAGTTTGCAGGTGAGGCGTTTGTGGGTAATCCCAGGACATTGTCACAAATGCCAAACTCAAGACAGTTGTCACTGACAAGTTGGTTACTCTTTCCCATTTAACAACTAAAGCCTTGCAAAAAGTTAATCACCTCACACACTGGAAATCTGCAATGGATTCACCAAAGTCTACTGAGAATGAGTAAATGTTCAAAGTCTTATTTTTCAAGAGTCAGTTGAGAATTTGACCAAGACCAGAGATTTCTGTTTGCCTGGCAATCTAACACAGATTTCCTCCTCAGGGGTTTGCATACTTGTCGAAATTACATGTTCAAAACTTCCTGCATTGGCCGGGAATCGAACCCGGGACGTTGTCACAAATGCCAAACTCAAGACAGTTGTCACTGACAAGTTGGTTACTCTTTCCCATTTAACAACTAAACTAAAGCCTTGCAAAAAGTTAATCACCTCACACACTGGAAATCTGCAATGGATTCACCAAAGTCTACTGAGAATGAGTAAATGTTCAAAGTCTTATTTTTCAAGAGTCAGTTGAGAATTCGACCAAGACCAGAGATTTCTGTTTGCCTGGCATTCTAACACAGATTTCCTCCTCAGGGGTTTGCATACTTGTCGAAATCACATGTTCAAAACTTCCTGCATTGGCCGGGAATCGAACCCGGGACGTTGTCACAAATGCCAAACTCAAGACAGTTGTCACTGACAAGTTGGTTACTCTCCCATTTAACAACTAAACTAAAGCCTTGCAAAAAGTTAATCACCTCACACACTGGAAATCTGCAATGGATTCACCAAAGTCTACTGAGAATGAGTAAATGTTCAAAGTCTTATTTTTCAAGAGTCAGTTGAGAATTCGACCAAGACCTCCCGCGTGACAGGCGGGGATACTAGTTTGCAGGTGAGGCGTTTGTGGGTAATCCCAGGACATTGTCACAAATGCCAAACTCAAGACAGTTGTCACTGACAAGTTGGTTACTCTTTCCCATTTAACAACTAAAGCCTTGCAAAAAGTTAATCACCTCACACACTGGAAATCTGCAATGGATTCACCAAAGTCTACTGAGAATGAGTAAATGTTCAAAGTCTTATTTTTCAAGAGTCAGTTGAGAATTCGACCAAGACCAGAGATTTCTGTTTGCCTGGCAATCTAACACAGATTTCCTCCTCAGGGGTTTGCATACTTGTCGAAATTACATGTTCAAAACTTCCTGCATTGGCCGGGAATCGAACCCGGGACGTTGTCACAAATGCCAAACTCAAGACAGTTGTCACTGACAAGTTGGTTACTCTTTCCCATTTAACAACTAAACTAAAGCCTTGCAAAAAGTTAATCACCTCACACACTGGAAATCTGCAATGGATTCACCAAAGTCTACTGAGAATGAGTAAATGTTCAAAGTCTTATTTTTCAAGAGTCAGTTGAGAATTCGACCAAGACCAGAGATTTCTGTTTGCCTGGCATTCTAACACAGATTTCCTCCTCAGGGGTTTGCGTACTTGTCGAAATCACATGTTCAAAACTTCCTGCATTGGCCGGGAATCGAACCCGGGCCTCCCGCGTGGCAGGCGAGAATTCTACCACTGAACAACCAATGCCTTGGAAGGCTGAGTTAACCTCAAAGGCAGGAAATTGTATCATAAAGCTTTTTTTCCAAGAATATGTTCCACTTTGTGGGCTCAGCAACATTGTTCACCCTAAAAAAAAAAGCAGTACTTTCTCCCCGTCGGGGAATTGAACCCCGGTCTCCCGCGTGACAGGCGCCTCGCTTCGCGTTCCTAGGAAACTATGCAGTTTTTTGTTTTTTTACGTGTTATTTCTTACATTAGTACCCCAGCTCATCTTAGGTTTCATTACATACAGTCGAGAAGAACTACTGAATATAAGATCAGCATCAACTCACCATCAGTACTACCAAGAATATGTTTTTCGCGACGCGGATCCTGTGTTCTGCCTTACAAACAGGACAACTGAGTGGATTCCATGCAGCGACCCAAAAAAAAAACAACTCCGAAAAAGAGGGAAACGAGGCGGTCTTCTGGTCAGACTCCGGAGACGGGCACATCGTGCACCACTCCCTAGCATTCTTCTTGCCAATGTCCAGTCTCTTGACAACAAGGTTGATGAAATCCGAGCAAGGGTAGCATTCCAGAGGGACATCAGAGACTGTAACGTTCTTTGCTTCACGGAAACGTGGCTCAGTGGAGAGACTCTATCCGAAGCGGTGCAGCCAACGGGTTTCTCCACACATCGCGCAGACAGAAACAAACAACTTTCTGGTAAGAAGAGGGGCGGCGGCGTATGCCTTATGACTAACGTGACATGGTGTGATGAAAGAAACATACAGGAACTCAAATCCTTCTGTTCACCTGATTTAGAATTCCTCACAATCAAATGTAGACCGCATTATCTACCAAGAGAATTCTCTTCGATTAAAATCACAGCCGTATACATCCCCCCCCAAGCAGACACATCGATGGCTCTGAACGAACTTTATTTAACTCTTTGCAAACTGGAAAACATTCATCCGGAGGCTGCATTCATTGTAGCTGGGGATTTTAACAAGGCTAATCTGAAAACAAGACTCCCTAAATTTTATCAGCATATCGATTGCGCAACCAGGGGTGGAAAGACCTTGGATCATTGTTACTCTAACTTCCGCGACGCATATAAGGCCCTGCCTCGCCCCCCTTTCGGAAAAGCTGACCACGACTCCATTTTGTTGATCCCTGCCTACAGACAGAAACTAAAACAAGAGGCTCCCACGCTGAGGTCTGTCCAACGCTGGTCCGACCAAGCTGACTCCACACTCCAAGACTGCTTCCACCACGTGGACTGGGACATGTTTCGTATTGCGTCAGACAACAACATTGACGAATACGCTGATTCGGTGTGTGAGTTCATTAGAACGTGCGTTGAAGATGTCGTTCCCATAGCAACGATTAAAACATTCCCTATCCAGAAACCGTGGATTGATGGCAGCATTCGCGTGAAACTGAAAGCGCGAACCACTGCTTTTAATCAGGGGAAGGTGTCTGGTAACATGACCGAATACAAACAGTGCAGCTATTCCCTCCGCAAGGCTATCAAACAAGCTAAGCGTCAGTACAGAGACAAAGTAGAATCTCAATTCAACGGCTCAGACACAAGAGGCATGTGGCAGGGTCTACAGTCAATCACGGACTACAGGAAGAAATCCAGCCCAGTCACGGACCAGGATGTCCTGCTCCCAGGCAGACTAAACAACTTTTTTGCCCGCTTTGAGGACAATACAGTGCCACTGACACGGCCGGCAACGAAAACATGCGGTCTCTCCTTCACTGCAGCCGAGGCGAGTAAGACATTTAAACGTGTTAACCCTCGCAAGGCTGCAGGCCCAGACGGCATCCCCAGCCGCGCCCTCAGAGCATGCGCAGACCAGCTGGCCGGTGTGTTTACGGACATATTCAATCAATCCCTATACCAGTCTGCTGTTCCCACATGCTTCAAGAGGGCCACCATTGTTCCTGTTCCCAAGAAAGCTAAGGTAACTGAGCTAAACGACTACCGCCCCGTAGCACTCACTTCCGTCATCATGAAGTGCTTTGAGAGACTAGTCAAGGACCATATCACCTCCACCCTACCTGACACCCTAGACCCACTCCAATTTGCTTACCGCCCAAATAGGTCCACAGACGATGCAATCTCAACCACACTGCACACTGCCCTAACCCATCTGGACAAGAGGAATACCTATGTGAGAATGCTGTTCATTGACTACAGCTCGGCATTCAACACCATAGTACCCTCCAAGCTCGTCATCAAGCTCGAGACCCTGGGTCTCGACCCCGCCCTGTGCAACTGGGTACTGGACTTCCTGACGGGCCGCCCCCAGGTGGTGAGGGTAGGCAACAACATCTCCTCCCCGCTGATCCTCAACACTGGGGCCCCACAAGGGTGCGTTCTGAGCCCTCTCCTGTACTCCCTGTTCACCCACGACTGCGTGGCCACGCACGCCTCCAACTCAATCATCAAGTTTGCGGACGACACAACAGTGGTAGGCTTGATTACCAACAACGACGAGACGGCCTACAGGGAGGAGGTGAGGGACCTCGGAGTGTGGTGTCAGGAAAATAACCTCACACTCAACGTCAACAAAACTAAGGAGATGATTGTGGACTTCAGGAAACAGCAGAGGGAACACCCCCCTATCCACATCGATGGAACAGTAGTGGAGAGGGTAGCAAGTTTTAAGTTCCTCGGCATACACATCACAGACAAACTGAATTGGTCCACTCACACAGACAGCATTGTGAAGAAGGCGCAGCAGCGCCTCTTCAACCTCAGGAGGCTGAAGAAATTTGGCTTGTCACCAAAAGCACTCACAAACTTCTACAGATGCACAATCGAGAGCATCCTGGCGGGCTGTATCACCGCCTGGTACGGCAACTGCTCCGCCCTCAACCGTAAGGCTCTCCAGAGGGTGGTGAGGTCTGCACAACGCATCACCGGGGTCAAACTACCTGCCCTCCAGGACACCTACACCACCCGATGTCACAGGAAGGCCATAAAGATCATCAAGGACATCAACCACCCGAGCCACTGCCTGTTCACCCCGCTATCATCCAGAAGGCGAGGTCAGTACAGGTGCATCAAAGCTGGGACCGAGAGACTGAAAAACAGCTTCTATCTCAAGGCCATCAGACTGTTAAACAGCCACCACTAACATTGAGTGGCTGCTGCCAACACACTGACACTGACTCAACTCCAGCCACTTTAATAATGGGAATTGATGGGAAATGATGTAAATATATCACTAGCCACTTTAAACAATGCTACCTTATATAATGTTACTTACCCTACATTATTCATCTCATATGCATACGTATATACTGTACTCTATATCATCGACTGTATCCTTATGTAATACATGTATCACTAGCCACTTTAAACTATGCCACTTTGTTTACATACTCATCTCATTTGTACATACTGTACTCGATACGATCTACTGTATCTTGCCTATGCTGCTCTGTACCATCACTCATCATATATCCTTATGTACATATTCTTTATCCCCTTACACTGTGTACAAGACAGTAGTTTTGGAATTGTTAGTTAGATTACTTGTTGGTTATTACTGCATTGTCGGAACTAGAAGCACAAGCATTTCGCTACACTCGCATTAACATCTGCTAACCATGTGTATGTGACAAATAAAATTTGATTTGATTTGATTTGATTTGGATACTCACCACTATACTAACGAGGAGCAGGTGGGTTGGGGCTTTGAAAAAACGTGGAGCATTGGTACTAACCCTAAATTTGGACTGTTGGGCTTAAACCCTTCTAACAAAAATATCTGTAGAGACTGAATGGTTGGAGCTAGGAACTACTATGACCCCGCTATGGAAAGCTGAGACTCTCACAAACACGTACATGTAATCGCTTTTGCTCTATACCGCTCACAAGCCACACAATACTAGTTTGCAGGTGAGGCGTTTGTGGGTAATCCCAGGACATTGTCACAAATGCCAAACTCAAGACAGTTGTCACTGACAAGTTGGTTACTCTTTCCCATTTAACAACTAAAGCCTTGCAAAAAGTTAATCACCTCACACACTGGAAATCTGCAATGGATTCACCAAAGTCTACTGAGAATGAGTAAATGTTCAAAGTCTTATTTTTCAAGAGTCAGTTGAGAATTCGACCAAGACCAGAGATTTCTGTTTGCCTGGCATTCTAACACAGATTTCCTCCTCAGGGGTTTGCATACTTGTCGAAATCACATGTTCAAAACTTCCTGCATTGGCCGGGAATCGAACCCGGGCCTCCCGCGTGGCAGGCGAGAATTCTACCACTGAACAACCAATGCCTTGGAAGGCTGAGTTAACCTCAAAGGCAGGAAATTGTATCATAAAGCTTTTTTTCCAAGAATATGTTCCACTTTGTGGGCTCAGCAACATTGTTCACCCTAAAAAAAAAAGCAGTACTTTCTCCCCGTCGGGGAATTGAACCCCGGTCTCCCGCGTGACAGGCGGGGATACTCACCCCTATACTAACGAGGAGCAGGTGGGTTGGGGCTTTGAAAAAACGTGGAGCATTGGTACTAACCCTAAATTTGGACTGTTGGGCTTAAACCCTTCTAACAAAAATATCTGTAGAGACTGAATGGTTGGAGCTAGGAACTACTATGACCTCGCTATGGAAAGCTGAGACTCTCACAAACACGTACATGTAATCGATTTTGCTCTATACCGCTCACAAGCCACACAATACTAGTTTGCAGGTGAGGCGTTTGTGGGTAATCCCAGGACATTGTCACAAATGCCAAACTCAAGACAGTTGTCACTGACAAGTTGGTTACTCTTTCCCATTTAACAACTAAAGCCTTGCAAAAAGTTAATCACCTCACACACTGGAAATCTGCAATGGATTCACCAAAGTCTACTGAGAATGAGTAAATGTTCAAAGTCTTATTTTTCAAGAGTCAGTTGAGAATTCGACCAAGACCAGAGATTTCTGTTTGCCTGGCATTCTAACACAGATTTCCTCCTCAGGGGTTTGCATACTTGTCGAAATCACATGTTCAAAACTTCCTGCATTGGCCGGGAATCGAACCCGGGCCTCCCGCGTGGCAGGCGAGAATTCTACCACTGAACAACCAATGCCTTGGAAGGCTGAGTTAACCTCAAAGGCAGGAAATTGTATCATAAAGCTTTTTTTCCAAGAATATGTTCCACTTTGTGGGCTCAGCAACATTGTTCACCCTAAAAAAAAAAGCAGTACTTTCTCCCCGTCGGGGAATTGAACCCCGGTCTCCCGCGTGACAGGCGGGGATACTCACCCCTATACTAACGAGGAGCAGGTGGGTTGGGGCTTTGAAAAAACGTGGAGCATTGGTACTAACCCTAAATTTGGACTGTTGGGCTTAAACCCTTCTAACAAAAATATCTGTAGAGACTGAATGGTTGGAGCTAGGAACTACTATGACCTCGCTATGGAAAGCTGAGACTCTCACAAACACGTACATGTAATCGATTTTGCTCTATACCGCTCACAAGCCACACAATACTAGTTTGCAGGTGAGGCGTTTGTGGGTAATCCCAGGACATTGTCACAAATGCCAAACTCAAGACAGTTGTCACTGACAAGTTGGTTACTCTTTCCCATTTAACAACTAAAGCCTTGCAAAAAGTTAATCACCTCACACACTGGAAATCTGCAATGGATTCACCAAAGTCTACTGAGAATGAGTAAATGTTCAAAGTCTTATTTTTCAAGAGTCAGTTGAGAATTCGACCAAGACCAGAGATTTCTGTTTGCCTGGCAATCTAACACAGATTTCCTCCTCAGGGGTTTGCATACTTGTCGAAATTACATGTTCAAAACTTCCTGCATTGGCCGGGAATCGAACCCGGGACGTTGTCACAAATGCCAAACTCAAGACAGTTGTCACTGACAAGTTGGTTACTCTTTCCCATTTAACAACTAAAGCCTTGCAAAAAGTTAATCACCTCACACACTGGAAATCTGCAATGGATTCACCAAAGTCTACTGAGAATGAGTAAATGTTCAAAGTCTTATTTTTCAAGAGTCAGTTGAGAATTCGACCAAGACCAGAGATTTCTGTTTGCCTGGCATTCTAACACAGATTTCCTCCTCAGGGGTTTGCATACTTGTCGAAATCACATGTTCAAAACTTCCTGCATTGGCCGGGAATCGAACCCGGGCCTCCCGCGTGGCAGGCGAGAATTCTACCACTGAACAACCAATGCCTTGGAAGGCTGAGTTAACCTCAAAGGCAGGAAATTGTATCATAAAGCTTTTTTTCCAAGAATATGTTCCACTTTGTGGGCTCAGCAACATTGTTCACCCTAAAAAAAAAAAGCAGTACTTTCTCCCCGTCGGGGAATTGAACCCCGGTCTCCCGCGTGACAGGCGGGGATACTCACCACTATACTAACGAGGAGCAGGTGGGTTGGGGCTTTGAAAGAACGTGGAGCATTGGTACTAACCCTAAATTTGGACTGTTAGGCTTAAACCCTTCTAACAAAAATATCTGTAGAGACTGAATGGTTGGAGCTAGGAACTACTATGACCCCGCTATGGAAAGCTGAGACTGATTCAGCAGCTACTTAGTAGAATCAGCTGTGTTAAATTAGGGTTGGACTGAGAACACTCAGGACTGTAGACCTCCAGGAAGAGGGTTGGCAGTCCTGGTTAAGAAGAATAATTCACACAGCCAGCACATTTTTCCCAAAGTTTATTGCCTCAAACATTTTACACTGCAGAGTTCTGGTCGAGATGGCAGAAATGTACCGTTAAACTGGTCCAACATTTTTAACAATTCATCTTCATCTACAGTGGCCAAGCTACAAAGCAGCCTCTTTGGAAAAAAGTAACTTGGAAGAAAATAACCTAAATTAATTGCCAATCAGTCTTTATACGCCTCTGTACATTGCATCTCAAACTATTTACATATTTTCACCAGGCAAAAAAAGTTGAATTACAAAACATTTCTGCACAATTTCCCAGTAAAAGACCAAGGCGATGATGTTCCTTTTAGTGTGATATCACATATTGACAATAATTAAAAAAATTCTAACAGAATACCTACAAATTAAGCACAAAGAATAAAAGGTTTAAATGAAGCATGACAAAGCCTAAAAACTATGAAAGGACATGTAACATGATATAGAAACCAGAGAAATGTGTTTTAAGTAGTAAGTACAATGTCAAATGTAATCTCAAATAGGACATTTCATGTGCAGTGCTGACATCCAAGTTGGGAAACTCAAAATATTATTACTTACAAAGCAGCCTACTTAGAGGAAGAAAAATAAACTAAAAGCCATGGTACCAGAGTGTACTCTATTCATAGTTTTCATATTTTTTGATAAAATAAACATAACACATTGTTCTTTTGTGGTTCCATGTGCAGCCCTTATATATTTGCACTCCAATAGACATTGTTTTCCAGTGAGCCCCAATGTATTTATTTTACAGTATAGTAACAAAACATTTCAAAACAATAACTAAAATGGCCCAGATTGAGTAAATTATAGGTAAAAGCATGGTAGCCCAAACCACTAATATTTCATCAAAAACAGTGTTTCATTAGTGCTTTCTTTAATGTTCTAAATATATTGTTTCGTATAATGCTCAGTTTTATAGCATAACCAAAACCTTTACAACAAGCAAGAGGAAAGACTGACAGGTCATTCATTTTTAAGAACTCAGTGGTGTTTTTAGACCAACCCATAGAAGACTAAAGGAAACCGAAAATACAAATAAAATACATGCAAATGTTATGCATGTTGGCCATTTATCTTGCTGTAAGCATTGAAGTGTTAATGAGAGGGCAGGATGGGAAGACAATAACAGAATATTGATGATTGATGCAAAAACAAGGAACATTGGTATTTTGCTTTGATAACATATGTTAAACCACTGATAACCACTGATTTAATCAAATGCAAGTTTAATTGTAATACCATCAAACCCCACCTGATTGAAATCAGAATAACATATACTGTGTAGGGCCCAAATTGAACACAGAGCTTTAAAAGGGAAATGCTGTCATTTATTCTACAGCAAGACAGGGTCTACATCTCAGTCTTTAAACTCCATGAATAGGCCTAAACATACAATACTCATCTAGACATTGTCTGTGCCCCAAATGGGACCATATTCCCTATATTGTGCACTACTTGGTCAAAAATAGAGAATAGGCTGCAATTTGGGACACATTGTTATCTAGAGATAATGGGCAAGAGTCAAAGGTCAGTAGTAGTTTCAAGAACTGCACTAAAAAGCAGCAAATATTTAGATGATTTTGAAAACAAAACTTGTCAATGTATACCGTATGTACATCAGAGCTATGCAAATTATGTAAACACAACCACCTGTCAGTGCTTTCTCAGGCTGCCAGTCAAACAGTGCATCCTTTCCAACGGTCATGACTGTTAGTATAGTAAAGGGAAGAGTAGGACTTGACTTTCAGACTATCGTGCTCTCAACTCCTCCCACATACAGTGCCTTGCGAAAGTATTCGGCCCCCTTGAACTTTGCGACCTTTTCCCACATTTCAGGCTTCAAACATAAAGATATAAAACTGTATTTTTTTGTGAAGAATCAACAACAAGTGGGACACAATCATGAAGTGGAACGACATTTATTGGATATTTCAAACTTTTTTAACAAATCAAAAACTGAAAAATTGGGCGTGCAAAATTATTCAGCCCCTCTACTTTCAGTGCAGCAAAGTCTCTCCAGAAGTTCAGTGAGGATCTCTGAATGATCCAATGTTGACCTAAATGACTAATGATGATAAATACAATCCACCTGTGTAATCAAGTCTCCGTATAAATGCACCTGCACTGTGATAGTCTCAGAGGTCCGTTAAAAGCGCAGAGAGCATCATGAAGAACAAGGAACACACCAGGCAGGTCCGAGATACTGTTGTGAAGAAGTCTAAAGCCGGATTTGGATACAAAAAGATTTCCCAAGCTTTAAACATCCCAAGGAGCACTGTGCAAGCGATAATATTGAAATGGAAGGAGTATCAGACCACTGCAAATCTACCAAGACCTGGCCGTCCCTCTAAACTTTCAGCTCATACAAGGAGAAGACTGATCAGAGATGCAGCCAAGAGGCCCATGATCACTCTGGATGAACTGCAGAGATCTACAGCTGAGGTGGGAGACTCTGTCCATAGGACAACAATCAGTCGTATATTGCACAAATCTGGCCTTTATGGAAGAGTGGCAAGAACAAAGCCATTTCTTAAAGATATCCATAAAAAGTGTCGTTTAAAGTTTGCCACAAGCCACCTGGGAGACACACCAAACATGTGGAAGAAGGTGCTCTGGTCAGATGAAACCAAAATTGAACTTTTTGGCAAGAATGCAAAACGTTATGTTTGGCGTAAAAGCAACACCCTGAACACACCATCCCCACTGTCAAACATGGTGGTGGCAGCATCATGGTTTGGGCCTGCTTTTCTTCAGCAGGGACAGGGAAGATGGTTAAAATTGATGGGAAGATGGATGGAGCCAAATACAGGACCATTCTGGAAGAAAACCTGACGGAGTCTGCCAAAGACCTGAGACTGGGACGGAGATTTGTCTTCCAACAAGACAATGATCCAAAACATAAAGCAAAATCTACAATGGAATGGTTCAAAAATAAACATATCCAGGTGTTAGAATGGCCAAGTCAAAGTCCAGACCTGAATCCAATCGAGAATCTGTGGAAAGAACTGAAAACTGCTGTTCACAAATGCTCTCCATCCAACCTCACTGAGCTCGAGCTGTTTTGCAAGGAGGAATGGGAAAAAATGTCAGTCTCTCGATGTGCAAAACTGATAGAGACATACCCCAAGCGACTTACAGCTGTAATCGCAGCAAAAGGTGGCGCTACAAAGTATTACCTTAAGGGGGGCTGAATAATTTTGCACGCCCAATTTTTCAGTTTTTGATTTGTTAAAAAAGTTTGAAATATCCAATAAATGTCGTTCCACTTCATGATTGTGTCCCACTTGTTGTTGATTCTTCACAAAAAAATACAGTTTTATATCTTTATGCTTGAAGCCTGAAATGTGGCAAAAGGTCGCAAAGTTCAAGGGGGCCGAATACTTTCGCAAGGCACTGTACATAGTCACTTGACTTCTGTTTTTGGGATTCGCTGTGTTAATTATCCATGATGCTACTTTCAAAAAGTATTCAATTTGGGAAGACAGACTTAAGTCTCCTTTAAACATCTAAGGCACACTTTTTATCCAACTCAAATCAAAGCATACAGTGCATGCGGAAAGTATTTAGACCCCTTAACTTTTTTTCCACATTTTGTTAGGTCACAGCCTTATTTTAAAATGGATTAAATAAAAAAATGTTCCTCATCAATCTACACACTAACCCATAATGACAAAGCGAAAACAGGTCGACATTTTTGCAAATGTATTACAAATAAAAAATATACCTTATTTACATAAGTATTCAGACCCTTTGCTATGAGACTCAAATTGAGCTCCGGTGCATCCTGTTTCCATTGATCATCCTTGATGTTTCTACAACTTGGATTTAGAAAAGGAACACACCTGTCTATATAAGGTCCCACAGTTGAACGTGCATGTCAATTCAAAAACCAAGCCATGAGGTTGAAGGAATTGACTGTAGAGCTCCGAGACAGGATTGTGTAGAGGTACAGATCTGGAGAAGGGTGCCAGAAAATGTCTGCAGCATTGAAGGTTCCCAAGAACACAGTGGCCTCCATCATTCTTAAATGGAAAAAGTTTGGAACTGCCAAGATTCTTGCTAGAGCTGGCCGCTCAGCCAAACTGAGCAATCGGGGGAGAAGGGCCTTGGTCAGGGAGGTGACCAAGAACCCGATGGCCACTCTGACAGTGCTTCAGAGATCCTCTTGCGGAGATGGAAAAACCTTCCAGAAGGACAACCATCTCTGTAGCACTCTACCAAATCAGGCCTTTATGGTAGAGTGGCCAGACAGAGTCCACTCCTCAGTAAAAGGCACATGAAGGCCCACTTGCAGTTTACCAAAAGGCAATTAAAGACTCCCAGACAATGAGAAACAAGATTCTCTGGTCTGATGAAACCAAGATTGAACTCTTTGGACTGAATGCCAAGCATCACATCTGGAGGAAACCTGGCACCAGTGAAGCATGGTGGCAGCAGCAGCATCATGCTGTGGGGATGTTTTTCAGCGACAAGGGACTGGGACACTAGTCAGGATTGAGGAAAAGATGTATAGAGAGATCCTTGATGAAAACCTGCTCCAGAGCACTCAGGGACTTCAGACTGAGGTGAAGGTTCACCTTCCAACAGGACAACGACCCTAAGCCAACAGCCAAGACAATGCAGGAGTGGCTTTGGGACAAGTCTCTGAGTGTCCTTGAGTGGCCCAGCCAGAGCTGGTTCTTGAACCCAATCAAATATCTCTGGAGAGACCTGAAAATAGCTGTGCAGCGACACTCCCCATCCAACCTGACAGAGCTTGAGAGGATCTGCAGAGAAGAATGGGAGAAACTCCCCAAATACAGGTGTGCCAAGCTTGTAGCATCCTACCCAAGACTCGAGGCTTTAATCGCTGCCAAAGGTGCTTCAACAAAGTACTGAAAAAGGGTGTGCATACTTATGTAAATGTGATTTCATTTTTTTTATATTAATTTGAAAACATTGATATAAACTTGTTTTTGCTTTGCCATTATGGGGTATTGTGTGTAGTTTGATGAAGGGCAAAAAACAATAGAATCCATTTTAGAATAAGGCTTTAACGTTACAAAATGTGGCAAAACTCAAGGGGTCTGAATAATTTCCGAATGCACTATATTTCTGTTATGACTGAATTAACATAGTGGACCCGTCCTGGCAGGTAGATTCAATCTCCTTTGAAGAGAAAAGAGAATAATAAACAAACATATTCACAGAAAGTGACCAGGGCCATCTTGTGGCATGCCAATTTTTCAGGGCAAAACCAATTTAGAAATACTTTATGGAGCGCAGAGATACTGGTTATATTCTGCAGGAGTTGACCAATATTATTATTACTATTATTATAGGATGGGTCTGGAATGGATGGATACCTGTGGTTCTATAGGCCTTTTCAGCTGGGTGAAGTAAATATTGGCCATGACACCGCTTTTGATCAAACAAAATTTTACTGAAACAATATAAAAATAGTGATAATATAATAAGGCTAATAAATAAGCTTTTTATCATCACTGCTTTGCATTACCACAGGAGAAGGGTGGGAGGACTCTTTGACCCCTCCCAAAAGTTATTCAGCCAACCTTCCCACTGTCTAACCCCCAGGGGATACAGGGCCCAGAGGGGTGGCCAGGCCACAGTCAGTTGGCTGTGTGACAAATTATTCAGAAAGGGAGAGTCTCATTCAACTCACTACAGGTCTAGCAGGCCCTGCTGCCTCCAGAGATCCAGAGGTGGATGTGATAGTTGTTTTGTTAATGGACCCATCCATGTGACCAACAGAGGACGAGGACCCGGAAGTGTGTGGGACACAGGGTCTCTGAACATCAGTTTCATAGGTAGTTGGGAAAAATTTAATAAAAGTTGACTTTGTATCTATATGAACAACTTGTAGAGGGACTTGGGATCCTGCTTTCGCCTGATGACCTGTCAATAAATAAAGCCAAATAGGATGTCCCGGACAGGGTTATCCAGGGCTGGGTACTGTAGGAGTACGGCAGGAGTAAGCAGGGCTGTGTAGTGCTGGGTGGGGTTGAGAAACAGTCACTGTGTCTCGCAGGTGTCCAGTCGGAGCCACTGCAGTCCCTGCCGTGTGTGACGCACCAGAGAGCTCATGGTGGAGGTCAGGCTCAACTGGCCCAGAGCTGAGTCCAGCTCAGACAACAAACCTAGAGAGACAAAAAAAAAAGATAAGAGCCTGGAGAAGTTAATAACAACATTAGATGGAGTAGCAGGAAAGAAATGCTCACATGAATATTACTACAACCATCACCAGTATTTTTTCCCAGTCATCATGACCTCAAGTAATGATATATAGAACTACAGCTTATAAAGAATCTGTTCAGGTGTAATAATATCCTTGTGTAAGACTATTTAACCTTCCCCTCTGCTCCCCCTTACCACTGCCTCTGTGTGCCAGCTCGTCAGCCTGCTCCCAGATGTCGTGAGCACTCAGGAAGAGTGCTGTGATGTTGACGTAGGACGATGCCACCTGCTGGATGACCTGGGGAATGGCCACAGTGCTCACATTGCCCATCCCCACCCCACTGCTGTGATTGGAGCCTGGCCCAGAGCTGGCAGGAGACGGCATGGGAGACATGGGGGATGGTGTGCCCGTGCTTCTGGGAAAGAGAGGGCAGGGTGGGGCATGAGTTACCTTTTATTTAACTAGGTTACTCAGTTAAGAACAAATTCTTATTTTCAATGATGGCCTAGGAACGGTGGGTTAACTGCCTTGTTCAGTGGCAGAACGACAGATTTTTACCTTGTCAGCTCAGGGATTCGATCTTGCAACTTTTCGATTACTAGTCCAATGCTCTAACCACTATGTTACCTCCCGCCCCGGATGGGACTGAGCACATAATACGATGACTTCCAACAGTATATATACACTTATTAATAAGTGGGTTGAATGACATGTACAGTCGTGGACAAAAATATTGGGACCCTTGCACTTTTTTCAAATAATGCACCATTTCTTCCAGAAAGCTGTTGAAATTAAAATATATTTTGGTATCCACATATGTATGTCTTCAGTGTGCAGTTGAACAAAACAACCAGAGAATTATCTGAGGAGATCAGATACAAGATTGGAGCCAAGCATGGACAATCGAGGCTACAAGTTCATCTCCAGAGACCTTGATGTTCCTGTTTCCATCGTAAGTAATGTAATCAAAAGGTTTAAGGCCCATGCCACTGTAGCCAACCTCACTGGACATGGCCACAAGAGAAAACTTAATGGAAGATTGCAGCAAAGTATTGTTTGAATGGTGGAGAAAGCACCTCAGTCAACTGCCACAAAGATTCAAGCTGACATTCAGACAGTTTCAACTCGCACAATCCGTCGCCAACTCAATGAAAAGGGGTTACATTGTAGGAGTCCCAAGAGGACCCCACTGCTGAGAGGAATACATAAGAAAGCCCGACTGCAATTTGCCAAAACACAGCTGAACATGCCAAAATCCTTCTGGGAGAATATCCTGTGGACAGATGAGACCAATTTACAGCTTTTTGGTAAAGCACACCATCTCTACAGAAAACAAAATTAAGCTTTCAAAGAAAAGAACACCTTTCCTACAGTCAAACATGGAGGTTGTGATGTTTTGGGGTTGCTTTGCTGCCTCTGGAACTGGGTGCCTTGAACGTGTGCATGGCATCATGAAATCAGGTGAATACAAAAGGTATTTTGGAGTCCAATGTCGGACCCAGTGTCAGAAAAATGTGTCTCCGTTGAAGGTCATGGGTCTTCCAGTAGGACAATGGCCCCAAACACACTTCAAAAAGGACCCAGGAATGGTTCAAGACAAAACGCTGGACTGTTCTGAAGTGGCCAGCAAGTCCAAATCTAAATCCCATTGAAAACTTGTGGAGAGATCTGAAAACAGCAGTTAGGAGAAGGCACCCTTCTAATCTGGGAGAACTGGAGCAGTTTGTACAAGAGGACTGGGCCAAACTGCCAGTACAGAGGTGCAGGAAGCTCATTGATGGTTATAGGAAGCGCTTGATTGCAGTTATTTTGACCAAAGGCTGTGCTACCAAATATTAAGTCTAGGGTGTCAATAATTTTGTCAATGCCATTTTTGTTTATTTCCTGATTTAAATGGATATATTAACTTCTGAATCAAAACGGTTCTGTAATGTTACGTTACTTATGAAGCCTTTTTTATTTAAGCAGTTGTCAAAGTACTCTTGATTGATTCCCCAGTGGGTTAAAATTTGCTTTGGTGATGAAATTTCACTTCCTTATGTTATAAAATAAATGTTACCAAGACAAAAATGATTCTTCATGTTCTGAATCATTCAGTGGGGTCTAACATATCATTAACATTATATACAAAAAGTCTGATTTTGTAACCTAATAAGCACCGAGCTCTGTTGACAGAGTGGTGCCGCTTTCTCGCAGCATTCTTTGAGGATTTGACATGTTGTGGTGGTCGTCTGCAAAGTTGTTTCCGCGGGGCACAAAAAGTTTAATTAACATGACGTGAGCTGAAAATAAATGTAAAGTTGCTGGATATTGGCGGGAAATGGAAAAACCTGTCGTACACGTTGATCCAGAGCATCCCAAACTGCTCAATGGGTGACATGTCTGAGCATGTAGGCCATGGAAGAAATGGAACATTTTAAGCTTTGTTTCAGAACATTCAATTCTCTGACAATAGCTCTGATGGACTTTCCTGCAACACTCCCCCAAAACTTGACACGTTGTTTTACAAAACTGCACATTTTAGAGTGGCACAAGGTTCACCTGTGTAATGATCACGCTGTTTAATCCTCATCTTGGCAAAGGAGAAATGCTCACTAACAGGGATGTAAACACATTTGTGCACAATTTCTGGGATCTTTTATTTAAGTTCATGAAACAAGGGACCAACACTTTTATATTTTTGAATTCTAGTCAATATAACTACTGCTGTACACACACACACACACACACACACACACACACACACACACACACACCTTTTCTATTCATTCACGAAATTCACAAAACTTTTTCCACATTATGTTGGGTTACAGTCTGAATTAAACATTTATTAAATTGGGATTTTGTTTCACTGATCTATAGAAAATACCCACAATTATCTGAATGGTCCCTCAGTCGAGTACTGAATTTCAAGCACAGATTCAACCAAAAAGACCAGGGAGGTTTTCCAATAACTCACAAAGGTCTCCGATTGGCAGATGGGTAAAAATAAACAAAAGCATACAGTGAACATACTTTTGAGTATGGTAAAGTTATTAACTAGGTTTTGGACGGTGTATCATTACACCCAGTAACTACAAAGCTACTGGTGTCCTTCCTAACTCTTGCCAGAGTGGAAGGATTTCCCCATGAGGCCAATGGGGATTTTAAAACAGAGTTTGATGGCTGTGATAGTTTTCTCCTGAGGATGGATCAACATTGTAGTTACTCCACAATTTTCACCTAAATGACAGAGTGAAAAGAAGGAAGCATTTACAGATTACAAATATTCCAAAACATGCATCCTGTTTGCAACAAGACGCTAATAGTAATACTGCAAAAAAAATGCAGCAAAGAAAGTAACTTTTAATGTTTGGAGAAAATCCAACACATGACTGAGTACCCCTCTTCATATTTTCAAGCATGATGGAGGCTGCATCATGTTATCGGTATGCTTGTCAACAGCAAGGACTGGGGAGTTTTTCAAGATAGAAAGAAACAGTGGAGCTAAGAACATGCAAAATCAGAGGAAAGACTGGCTCAGTCTGTTTTCCAACAGATACTGGGAGACAAATTCACCTTTCAGCAGGACAATAACCTAAACACAAGGCCACATTTACACTGGAGTTGATTACCAAGAGGATATTGAACGCTCCTAAATGGCCTAGTTACAGTTTTGATTTAAATCTGCTTGAAACTATGGCAAGACTTAAAAATGGCTGTCTAGCAATGATCAACAACCAACTTGACAGCAGGAGACAGGACACACAAAGGGAAAAGGCTGAGCAGAGGACAACCACTAGGTAAAATACTTACTTTGAGACACATTGGGAGGGGGCTGCAGACTTGGAGGAGCTCTGAAAAAGAGAATTTAAAATCCAATTCAGTCAAACTCATTTGCTATTTAACCATGTCTCTACACACATTGACAATTTAATATTCATTTGAATTTACACACCAACATACGTTTTGATTACTCAATAGTAATCCAAGTACTCAACTAGTTGGCAGCGACGTTCTGAGCACACATTTATTTTCCAGTGAATGTGTGTACACTACACACACAAAGACATGCAGAAACAAAGGACCAACATGTGATCCTTGAAGCCTACCTTGAAATGATCCGTGAGGGTCCTTGAATACTTAAGTGCCGTTTCTCTTTTGTAGCGAAACATGGCCATCTGTAGAAGGGACTGGCACCTCATACTGACAGACAATAACAAAAAGGTTACATTCTCATAATCCTCTGCAGGAATACTTCATTTCACTGACTTGAGGTAAAAATGGATCCAAAGTGCCACTACTTGACATTTATGTTACATTTAACAGAACTATAGTGAACTATTGTGTGGTGTAGCAGGGTATATATTACATATAGTAGGGTCCAGGTATCTAGTTACCATAATATTGTAAAATCCTTGTCTGTAACAGGGGCAGAGGGGTCCACAGAACCCTTCAGTTTCAGTATGAACCTGAAAGAGTAGAGATGGCATTTAAAAAAGCTAGAAAAAGCACAGGAAACAAAGCAAAGGTGAGTTCACAAAAAAAAGGAACTCATCATGAGGGGTCGCAGTGGCTCGTTGCCTCATCCATACCCACACATGTAATCAGAGTCGGCCATAGCCTTTGAGGCCCTGAACCTCATGAAGCTGGATGAGAGAATGCCCAGAGTGTGCAAAGCAGTCATCAAGGCAAAAGGTGGATATTTTGAAGAATCTCAAATATAAAATATATTTTTATTTGTTTAACACTTTTTTGGTTACTACATGATTCCATATGTGTCATTTCAATAGTTTTGATGTCTTCATTATTATTCTACAATGTAGAATAAAGTACAAATAATGAAAAACCCTGGAATGAGTAGGTGTCCAAACTTTTGACAGGTACTGTATGTAAATTTGATTTCTGTATTTCATTTTTGATACATCCGTGAAATTCTTAATTGAATAAAACAAACTTTTGAATGTAGTTTTTATGACGTGCACCCCAATAAAATACATACCATATAACCTACACAGGTTTCACGTGTGTAGCTGGTTGGCACTACAGTCAGAGGCTCCAATGTGTAGCAATTTGAAGTGGTAGACCTCTAATTTCATGCAAAATGGAATTACAGTTCTGTAATTAAGTTAGCTAAATGAGAAGGAGTAAGCTAGCAGGAGCAACCGACAGGTTTAATCTGAATGAAGTTGTAGAAAAGGACGGGGGAGTGCAGCAAAATGGCCTCAACTAGTCTGGCTAGCTGACATCTGGCCATCTTCTCTTCTTTAAATCAATTTGATGCAGTAAAGACAGCCACTGCCAGATGGGATAATAGACAAACTTGTAAATGCCATAGGTTATCTAATTAGCACGAGTTTGTGGCATTTTCCCCCCCACTCTCCCTCCTGTCTCACACACACACACACACCATCGGGCTGTGAACATCCTCTGAGGCGTGCAGGCTGCACAGCAAACAAGTGTCCAAGTTTAAATAAAGTCACAAAAAAAACATGTTTTACAACTATCTGGATATCCCCCAAAAATGTCTTATTATTCAAACCTGAAAATATTTCAAATGCCCACCCCTACTCACTGCAGCTAAGGAGCTCTATCTAGTACATATTGTTTTGGGCTGCGTACCTTATCAGATCCAAGGTTTCAGCGAACATCGTATATGCCGACTTCGGGGTCTGGGGATCGGTTTCCATAGCGATGCCGCTCTCCACAAAGGACATGGCAGCATCGAGGTAGTTGAAAGCTTTGCCAACCTTATCAGACTGGAGAAAACAAAAAACGCACAGACCTTTGTTTAGAATCCATTGAGACTGTCACAAGTGAAAGAAAAATACTGAATTGAGAGAGAATGAGTGTGTAAAAATAGGACTATTACCGTGGCATCTGCTTTGTGCTTGAGTTTTTTGGCTTCCTTCATATGATACTCCACTGGGTGCTGCCTGTGGGTGGCAGGAACAGAGGTATATAAACTCAGCAAAAAAAGAAACGTCCTCTCAGTCAACTGCGTTAATTTTCAGCAAACTTAATGTGTAAATATTTGTATGAACATAACAAATTCAACAACTGAGACAAACTGAACAAGTTCCACAAACATGTGACTAACAGAAATGGAATAATGTGTTACTCCACTCTTCCGTCAAGGAACATACAAGTTCCTGGACATTTTTGAGGGGAATGGCCCTAGCCCTCACTCCAATCCAACAGGTCCCAGATGTGCTCCATGGGATTGAGATCCAGGCTCTTCTCTGGACATGGCAGAACACTGACATTCCTGTCTTGAAGGAAATCATGAACGGAATGAGCTGTATGGTTGGTGGCATTGTCATGCTGGAGGGTCATGTCAGGATGAGCCTGCAGGAAGGGTACCACATGAGGGAGGAGGATGTCTTCCCTGTAACGCACAGCATTGAGATTGCCTGCAATGACAACAAGTTCAGTCCCATGACGGACCCTCCACCTCGATCCCGCTCCAGAAAACAGGCCTCGGTGTAACGCTCAATCCTTCGACGATAAACGTGAATCCGACCATCACCTTTGGTGAGACAAAACCGTGACTCGTCAGTGAAGAGCACTTTTGCCAGTCCTGTCTGGTCCAGCAACGGTGGGTTTGTGCCCATAGGCAACGTTGTTGCCGGTGATGTCTGGTGAGGACCTGCCTTACAACAGGTCTACAAGCCCTCAATCCAGCCTCTCTCAGCCTATTGCAGACAGTCTGAGCACTGATGGAGGGATTGTGCAACTCAGGCAGTTGTTGCCATCCTGTACCTATCCCATAGGTGTGATGTTCAGATGTACCGATCCAGTGCAGGTGTTACACGTGGTCTGCCACTGCAAGGACAATCAGCTGTCTGTCCCGTCTCCCTGTAGCGCTGTCTTAGGCGTCTCACAGTACGGATATTGCAATTTATTCTCCAGACCACATCTGCAGTCCTCATGCCTCCTTGCAGCATGCCTAAGGCACGTTCACACAGATAAGCAGGAACCCTGGGCATCTTTCTTTTGGTGTTTTTCAGAGTCAGTAGAAAGTGCCCTAAGTTTTTATAACTGTGACCTTAATTGCCTACCTTCTGTAAGCTGTTAGTGTCTTAACAACCGTTCCACAGGTGCATGTTCATTCATTGTTTATGGTTAATTGAACAAGCATGGGAAACAGTGTTTAAACACTTTACAATGAAGAACTGTGAAGTTTGGGATTTTTATAAATTATCTTTGAAAGACAGGGTCCTGAAAAGGACATGTATGGTCACTGTGGGGACGACTTCGTCGATGCACTTATTGTTGAAACTGAGGTGGTACACTCCTCAATGCCATTGGAAGAATTCCAGAACATATTCCAGTCTGTGCTAGCAAAACAGTCCTGTAGCATAGCATCTGACCACTTCCGTATTGAGTGAGTCACTGGTACTTCCTGCTTTAGTTTTAGCTTGTAAGCAGGAATCAGGAAGATAGAATTATGGTCAGATATGCCAAATGTAGGGCGAGGGAGAGCTTTGTATGCGTCTGTGTCAGAATATATTTTCCACAGGTTGCACATGTAACATGCCGGTAGAAATGAGGTAAAACTGATTTAAGTTTGCCTGCATTAACCTCTCTGCGCACCGAACCCGTTAGCGGGATTAAATTCGACAACATACGGTGATCGCTACATAAATAGTCATATTAAACATTAATGAAAAGTGTCTCACATGGGTCGAAAGCCTAGAATCTTTCTGATCCAACTGCGTTGTCAGATTTAAAAAAGGATTTACAGCGAAAGAATACAAAGCGATTATCTGAGAACAAAGCCCCATAAAAAATAATATGTAATGTTTGTGTGTTGGAAGACCAACCCATGTAGTAAACTCCGGTGTAAAGAGGTTCATTCGCCATTGAAGATTCATACCGGAAGGAGCCATGCATGTTACGCACAGCGTTGTTTTGGTAAAGCGCATCTTCAGGTGTTAATAAATCAATCAGTATGGCGACTAAGTCAGGGAAAGCTAAATCTAAGTCTAGATATACAGATGTACACACCATTTTAGAAGAAATTTATCGGGAAAGTGAGAGAGATTGTTGGAGGACAATTCATTTAGCGATTCCCAAATGGAGGAATATTTTTTGAACGGAGAGGACATCGTTTTGGACTGGTAAGTTCTTCTCATGCTAATGCCATTGTTTGAAATTAATAATATAAAATATTATTTGTGAAATGAAATAGCCTATTTGAGGCTGTTGAGGGGAGTGCAGGCCCACAACAATTGCCAAAGTGAAATGGAGACAGTAGATACAGCTGGTCTGTTGTAATATAATAAAGACAGTAGATCTGGCTGGTCTGTCATAATATAATAGAGACAGTAGATCTAGCTGAAATGTCATAATATAAAATAGACATTAGATCTAGCTGGTCTGTCATAATATATTCAACCTTCTGTTCCCTGTACTCTAAATACACTGCTCAAAAAAATAAAGGGAACACTTAAAACAACACAATGTAACTCCAAGCCAATCACACTTCTGTGAAATCAAACTGTCCACTTAGGAAGCAACACTGATGGACAATACATTTCACATGCTGTCGTGCAAATGGAATAGACAACAGGTGGAAATTATAGGCAATTAGCAAGACACCCCCAATAAAGGAGTGGTTCTGCAGGTGGTGAGCACAGACCACTTCTCAGTTCCTATGCTTCCTGGCTGATGTTTTGGTCACTTTTGAATGCTGGCTGGCGATGCTTTCACTCTAGTGGTAGCATGAGTCAGAGTCTACAACCCACACATGTGGCTCAGGTAGTGCAGCTCATCCAGGATGGCACATCAATGCGAGCTGTGGCAAGAAGGTTTGCTGTGTCTGTCAGCGTAGTGTCCAGAGCATGGAGGCGCTACCAGGAGACAGGCCAGTACATCAGGAGACGTGGAGGAGGCCGTAGGAGGGCAACAACCCAGCAGCAGGACAGCTACCTCCGCCTTTGTGCAAGGAGGAGCAGGAGGAGCACTGCCAGAGCCCTGCAAAATGACCTCCAGCAGGCCACAAATGAGCATGTGTCTGCTCAAACAGTCAGAAACAGACTCCATGAGGGTGGTATGAGGGCCCGACGTCCACAGTTGGGGGTTGTGCTTACAGCCCAACACCGTGCAGGACGTTTGACATTTGCCAGAGAACACCAAGATTGGAAAATTCACCACTGGCGCCCTGTGCTCTTCACAGATGAAAGCAGGTTCACACTGAGCACATCTGACAGACGTGACAGAGTCTAGAGATGCCGTGGAGAACGTTCTGCTGCCTGCAACATCCTCCAGCATGACCGGTTTGGCGGTGGGTCAGTCATGGTGTGGGGTGGCATTTATTTGGGGGGCCGCACAGCCTTCCATGTGCTCGCCAGAGGTAGCCTGACTGCCATTAGGTACCGAGATGAGATCCTCAGACCCCTTGTGAGACCATATGCTGGTGCGGTTGGCCCTGGGTTGCTCCTCATGCAAGACAATGCTAGACCTCATGTGGCTGGAGTGTGTCAGCAGTTCCTGCAAGAGGAAGGCATTGATGCTATGGACTGGCCCGCCCGTTCACCAGACCTGAATCCAATTGAGCACATCATGTCTCGCTTTATCTACCAACGCCACGTTGCACCACAGACTGTCCAGGAGTTGGCGGATGCTTTAGTCCAGGTCTGGGAGGAGATCCCTCAGGAGACCATCCGCCACCTCATCAGGAGCATGCCCAGGCATTGTAGGGAGGTCATACAGGCACGTGGAGGCCACACACACTACTGAGCCTCATATTGACTTGTTTTAAGGACATTACATCAAAGTTGGATCAGCCTGTAGTGTGGTTTTCCACTTTAATTTTGAGTGCGACTCCAAATCCAGACCTCCATGGGTTGATAAATTTGATTTCCATTGATAATTTGTGTGATTTTGTTGTCAGCAACTATGTAAACTATGTAAAGAAAAAAGTATTTAATAAGAATATTTCATTCATTCAAATCTAGGATGTGTTATTTTAGTGTTCCCTTTATTTTTTTGAGCAGTGTATATCTGTTTATTATACCTGTTGATACAGGGCTCATATGTGAAACTTTTCAAACTGAACATTTTCTTTCACAGTGACACAGACTCCCAGAGCCCCCCAGTGCCAAGGTTTCCATCCCCCACTGAAGCTGGTTCATCCAGCTACTGCCACAAGTGGTGTTCATCTGCCCAAATGTATTTCTGCAGTCATGAATGTGCCTCAGGGCCAAAGGGGCACAGCATGGAGGCGTCGCTGTGTTCTTTGCAAAATGAAGTCCCCCATCACCTGCACCACATGCTTGGTGACCCTCTGCTTTACAGCAGAAAGAGACTGCTATGGCACCTGGCATCAGCAGCATAATATTGTGTAGAGGACTGAGGGTCTTCCAAATATTGAAAGTGTTATTTTGTAAATGTATATATATATTTTTTTCTCCATTTTTTGGGGGGGTGTGTTAGAATACCATTTTGGTATTTTGTATATAGTTATTCCATTCAAAATGTATAACTTCACCAATTTGGCCACTTGGGTACATTTGGGCTACTTGTGTGGGACACCTGGGGGACTTCATGATACATGTTATGTAGCACACTCATTTCTGAAGTTATCATTCTGAAACGTTGCACAAGTACTGTTGCCCTCTTATGTGTTTCACTGAAATTGTCCCCATCAGAATGTTTGTTTTGTCTCGTTCATTTTAAAGATGATGATACAACAAAAATGAAAAAACGTATGGTTTTTTCATTGTATTATCTAAACCAGATCTATTGTGTTTTATTCTCCTACATTCAATTCACATTTACACAAACTTCAGAGTGTTTTCTTTCAAATGAAATCAAGAGTATGCATATCCTTGGTTCTGAGCCTGAGCTACAGGCAGTTAGATTTGGGTATGTCTTCAGGCGGAAATTGAAAAAAGTTGGGGGGTAGCTGTTTAAAGTCCCCGGCCACTAGGAGCACCACTTCTGGATTAGCATTTTCTTGTTTG
Source organism: Oncorhynchus mykiss (assembly GCF_057628025.1). Lineage (NCBI taxonomy): Eukaryota > Metazoa > Chordata > Actinopteri > Salmoniformes > Salmonidae > Oncorhynchus > Oncorhynchus mykiss. The sequence continues at coordinate 48,519,116 of NC_143026.1, read as the reverse complement.
CTTATGGCCTTCTATAGCTCGTTGAGTGGGTCTTAGTTCCAGCATTCTTTTGTAATGGTAAATATAGATTAACTCTACAGCTTATCATGAAATACTCTACCTCAGGCAAGCAATACCTCGAGACACCAGCTATTATTTACCAATAGACACACAACCCCACCCCTTGTCTTACCAGACGTAGCTGTTCTGTCCTGCCGATGCACGGAAAACCCAGCCAACTGTATATTGTCATTGTCGTCATTCAGCCACATCTCAGTTAAACATACGATATTACAGTTAATGTCCCGTTGGTAGGATAGTCTCGAAGTGAATTCTCCAGTGATTGCACGTTGGCCAATAGAACGAACGGATGGTGGGTTACCCAATTGCTGATGAATTTCTCACAAGGCACACCTATCTCCGCACCCTGTATTTCTGTCTTTTCCTTACGCGAATGACTGGGATTTGGCCGGTTCTCGGAGAAGCCGTATATCTTTCGCGTTGGACTCATTAAAGAAAAAGATCTTCGTCCAGTTCAAGGTGTGTAATCACTGGTCTGATATCCAGAAGCTCTTTTTGGGCATAAGAGTTGGTAGCAGCAACATTAAATACAAAGTAAGTTACAAACAATGTGAAAAAACACACAAAATACCATAGTTGGTTAGGAGCCCGTAAAACGGCAGCCATCCCCTCGGGCGCCATTACTGGTGGTGGTAGTGTGATGGTTTGGGGATGCTTTGCTGCCTTAATAGAATGAACCATGAATTCTGCTCTGTATCAGATAATTCTACAGGAGAATGTCAGGCCATCCGTCTGTGAGCTGAAGATGAAGCGCAGCTGGGTCATACAGCAAGACAATGATCCAAAACACACAATCAAGTCTACATAAAACGTCTAAAAAGCAACAAATTTGAAGTTCTGGAATGGCCTAGTCAAAGTCCAGACCTAATCCCAATTGAGATGTGCCAGGACTTGAAACGAGCAGTTCATGCTTTAAAAGCAACAAATGTCGCTGACTTAAAGCAGTTCTGCATGGAAGAGTGGGTCAAAATAAGAGGGCCACTGATCAACTACAGGAAGCGTTTGGCTGGAGACACTGCAGCTAAACCATTTATTGAGTGTAAGGGGGCAACCATTTTTTCCACAGGGGCATAAGGTGTTGTTTAACTTTTCTAATGATATAAGTATGTAATTGTTGTGTTATTTGTTCACTCGGGTTCCCTTTATCTAATATTAGGTTTTGATTGAAGATCTGATAACATTGATAACAAAAGTAGAAACAATTAGAAAGGGGGGAGAAATCCTTTTTTCACAGCACAGTATATATAATGACAAACAGGGAAGGAATCTTACCTGTCCTCGACCTTGAGCAGAGGTCTGGAGGACAGGGAACCCCCGGTGAGCTGGGCAGGCACAGAGAAGGCAAAGCTGCTCTTGGGGGCCTTCAGACAAAACCAGAGGAGACAGTATATCAACACCTATTTCTCATTATTTCAGATAACCTTTATACAGGCAATTAACGATAAATACTGAGCTTCTTCCTTTGAATAACATCTAACACTTCTGACGCACCTGCTGAAGCAACTCTCAGATGTGTGACTTAATTTCACATATAACATACATATTGACTCAAATCTCTTGCCTTGCCAGTCTTGGAATGCTCTGTGTGTCGTTTCCCAGTGCCCTTCTTGTGTTTGACGGGGGTGGAGGCCTCCCTGTCCTTGCTTTTGGCTGCTGAGGCAGCGTTGGGCTCTGGGGTCTCCCCTGCAAGCCGCTTGCGCCTCCCCGGCTCTTTCCCAGGGTCTTGCAGAGGGACAGAAGCCCCCTTCTTCGACCGCATCCTCTCCACCTCCTCCTCTCCAGGGTTCTTGGGCGTCCTGTGAAAGAAAAGGCCAGATGGCAAGTTAGATCAGAATGGGACAGAGGAAGATACTGTGAAAGGGGACTCTTCTCCTCTGATGGGAGAATGCCCAGTCAGCAGGGTGTTGGTAGGTCCTTAAAAAAAATCTTACATTCTGATTTAAAATCTTCAGTTTTCAAAAGGTGTTAAAAAATGTGATGGAATAGCCCCCTTTATTTTGTGCCGCTGCGTAATTGTTGCCACCATGGTAAAAAAAAATGAGAGCAAGGTAGCCTATACAATTTGATAAACGACAACACTAACTAGAGCTGGGATGATAAACCAAAAATTACAGACACCTAATATTGTCCTCCTCTTACTGAAGCAAGCAATTTTGCCGATGTCAGTATTTTTGGTGATTAGGCTACACAACATTCCTGCAGATTGGTTTTAGAACCAAACATTCTTTGGTGAACAGTAATGTCCATTAAAATGAACCTGCTTCCTGCAATGAAAGTATTTTATGTTTCACTGATTTCTGATCTCGTAAAAGCCTGGGTTTTGGGCACGTTAACAATAACACTGAAAATAACAAAAAAGAATGTCCAAGCATCTTCGACAGAGGGGATCAAGCTGATTCTATACCATTTTACAGAGGCCAGGTCCTGAAGGAAGGCTTGCTCATTAAAAAAAATTTAGCAAGCGTTTGACAGGTCGTTTCACTGAGCAGCTATTACAAACACAGGCTGTAAAACAGTGATCACTAAGGTCATTACAGAAAACACAGGACTGATACCTTTCAAATCACATTTATTTATATAGCCCTTTGTACATCAGCTGATATCTCAAAGTGCTGTACAGAAACCCAGCCTAAAACCCCAAACAGCAAGCAATGCAGGTGTTGAAGCACGTTGGCTAGTAAAAACCTAGGAATAAACCTAGAGAGGCTATGAGGGGTGGCCAGTCCTCTTCTGGCTGTGCAGGGTGGAGGTTATAACAGAACATGGCCAAGATGTTCAAATGTTCATAAATGACCAGCATGGTCAAATAATAGGTCTGGGACAGGTAGCACGTCTGGTGAACAGGTCAGGATTCCATAGCCGCAGGCAGAACAGTTGAAACCTTCAGGATTATTTGTGAGGATAGCATCGAGGAGAGTAGCCTTTTCTGGGTGTTTGGAGTGATACGTTGTGGGATTGGTAATAATCAGAAAGATTTTGGGAGTCTCATTGCTTTAGGACTTGGTCAGGTGGTTTAAGTCTGTCCCAGTTTAGGGTCACCTAAAATTCAGACTTTGTGTAAGGGACCAGGAGAGAGCTTAGGGCAGGTAGGGTACAGGCCGGTGCTGATGGAGGACTATAATGCCTAGCAACAGTCAACTAAGAACAATTTGAAAGTTACATTCTTAAAACCAGCAAATAAAATTGTTTGGGGACAGATTTGTAGACAACCTGAGAGGTGATCCTTGATAAAGATTGCCATTCACCCACCTTTGGAAGATCTTTCTTGCTGAAAAAGGTTATAACCAGAAAGGTTAACATCAGTATTCAAAACACTCTTTCTTAACAACCTCTCAGATTTGGATATATAGATTTGGAACTGTTTGAATCATGTCTGTGAGTATAACAGAACTTATGTAGCAAACCAAATGTAGCAGGCAAAACCCAGAGGACTAACTGTTCAGATTTTTTCCCCCTCTCTGTTCACTATATTGTCTTTGCCATTGGATATTTAATAGGAACCCATTTTCAGTGCCTACCGCTTCCACACGATGTCACCAGTCTTTGGAAAATGGTTGAGGTTATTCCTTTGTTCTATGAAGAAGTAGGCCAACTCGGAACTGGGGACACATTTGTGAGTTGCGCAAGGAGTGAACAGCAGTGCTGGTTTGTTTTCGTTCCTGTATTGAATACAGTTTGCCCCGTCTACAATTTGATCGATTATTAATGTTTAAAAATACAAAAGTAGTTTGAAATATTTTGGCAAAGTTTATAGGCAACTTTTGAAATATTTTGTAGTGACGTTGTGTTTTTGTAAGCTGTTTTTTTCTGGATCAAACGCGCTTTATAAATGGACATTTTCGATATATATGGACGGAATTAATCGTACAAAAGGACCAATTGTGATGTTTATGGGACATATTGGAGTGCCAACAAAATAAGCTCGTCAAAGGTAATGCATATTTTATTTCAGCGTTTTGTGTAGCGCCTGCTACGCTAGCTCCTTTGTTTACTGCTCCTTTGTTTACTGCTGGTGCAGGCTATCAGATAATAGCTTCTTATGCTTTCGCCGAAAAGCATTTTTTAAGATCTGACATGTTGGCTGGATTCACAACGTGTAGCTTTAATTGAGTATCTTACATGTGTGATTTAATGAAAGTTTGATTTTTATAGCATTTTATTTGAATCTGGCGCTCTGCATTTCCCCTGGCAATTGGCCAGTTGAGACGCTAGCGTCTCCCCTATCCATAAGAGGTTACAAACACGCCCCCATAAAGAAAATTATAAATGAAAAACAGGTTTAGCCCCTGGTACGACCGTGGTCTTGCAGAGTTACTACACCTCAAGAATTGCATTTGGCGAAAGGCTCGTCACACGCATACTCAGGGTGACTGGCTCTCGTTCAGGCAAATGAGAAATAAGTGGACTCAGGCTTTCCAGAAGGCCAAAGTTAGTTACTTTAAGGAGCAGTTCTCTCTCTGTGGGTCTAATCCCAAGAAGTTCTGGAAAACAGCTAAAGACCTGGAGAATAAAACCTCACAGATGCCCATGTCCCTTAATGTTGATGTTGTTACTGACAAGAAGCACATGGCTGAGCTTTTTAAAAATACCCACTTCATTAAGTCTGGATTCCTATTTGACTCAGCCATGCCTTGCCCGTCCAACATTTCCTCATCTCCCACCCCTTCTAATGCGACTTGCCCTGATGCTCCTCTCTTTTCCCCCTGCCCCGCTACAAAGTTTCTCCCTGCAGGCGGTCACTGAGTTCGAGGTGCTAAAGGAGCTCCTTAAACTTGACCCCCCAAAAAAGATCTGGGTCAGATGGTTTAGACCCTTCTTTAAGGCTGCTGCCCCCCAAAATTGCCAAGCCTCTCTCTGACCTTTCTAACCTGTTTCTCCTTTCTGGGGAGGTTCCTGTTCCCATTGCTTGGAACGCAGATCAAGCTGACTTCTATTTTGCCCTGTTTATCTAAAGTGTTGGAAAAACTTGTCAATAACAACTGAATGGCTTTCTTGATGGGTTTAGTATTCTCTTTGGTATGCAATATGGTGTCTGCTTAGGTTATGGCTGTGTCACTGCAACCTTAACTTCTCTAGGGTAGGGGGCAGCATTTAATTTTGGATGAAAAGCATGCCCAAATTAAACGGCCGCTCCTCGGGCCCAGAAGATATGATATGCATATAACTGGTAGATTTGGATAGAAAACACTAAAGTGTCCAAAACTGTTAAAATAGTGTCTGAGTATAACAGAACTGATTTGGCAGGCAAAAACCTGAGAAAGATCCATTCAGGAAGTTTTATTTTGTTGGTTTTGTAGTTTTCTATTCAATGCCATTACAGTATCCATTGACTTAGGACTCAATTTGCAGTTCCTATGCCTTCCACCAGATGTCAACAGTTTAGAAATTGTTTCAGGCTTGTATTCTTATGAGGGAGTAAGACCAGTCAATGAGTGGACCCTGACGTGTCACAGAGCTTTTTAATGTGCAATCCCAAGAAAGTGCATTTCTTGTTTAAATTTTATATTGACGACGTTATTGTCCGGTTGAAATATTATAGATAATTTAGGCTAAAAACAACCTGAGGTTTGAATGTAAACATCGTTTGACATGTTTCTATGAACTTTACGGATACAATTAGGATTTTTTGTCTGCCTGTTTTGACTGCGTTTGAGCCTGTGGATTACTGAAGAAAACACGAACAAAACTGAGGTTTTTGGATATAAAGAGACTTTATCGAACAAAATGAACATTTATTGAGTAAATGAATGTCTTCTGAGTGCAACCATATGAAGATCAAAGGTAAGGGATTCATTTTCTCTATTTCTGAGTTTTGTAACGCTTCTGCTTGGCTGGTTACTGTTTGTAATAATTTATCAACTGGGCTATGTTCTCAAATAATTGCCGTAAAGCTTTTTAAAAATCTGACACAGTGGTTGGATTAACAAGAAGTTAATATTTAAACCTATGTAAAATATGTTTTGTTTTCTGAATTTTTATAATGAATATTTCTGTATTTGAATTTGGCGCTCTGCAATCTCACTGGATTTTGGCCCGATGGGACACTAGCATCCCACATACCCTAGAGAGGTTAAAGGTCCTCAATGATGTCACCATTGCCCTTGATTCTAAGCACTGTTGTGCTGCTATTTTTATTGACTTGGCCAAAGCTTTTGATACGGTAGACCATTCCATTCTTGTGGGCCGGCTAAGGAGTATTGGTGTCTCTGGGGGGGGGGGGGGTCTTTGGCCTGCTAACTACCTCTCTCAAAGAGTGCAGTGTATAAAGTCAGAAAATATGATGTCTCAGCCACTGCCTGACACTAAGGGTGTATCCCAAGGCCACACACTCTTCTCAATTTACATGAACAACATAGCTCAGGCAGTAGGAAGCTCTCTCATCCACTTATATGCAGATAGTCTTATGGCCCCTCCCCGGATTTTGTGTTAAACACTCTACAACAAAGCGTTCTTAGTGTCCAACAAGATTTCTCTGCCCTTAACTTCTTGGTGACAGGGGGCAGTATTTTCACATCTGGATGAAATGCATGCCCAAATTCAACTGCCTGCTACTCATCCCCAGAAGATAAGATATGCATATTATGAGTAGATTTTGATAGAAAACACTGAAGTTTCTAAAACTGTTTGAATCATGTCTGTGAGTATAACAGAACTCATTTAGCAGGCGAAACCCCGAGGACAAACCATTCAAAAACATTTGAGGTCACTCTTTTCAATGACTTTTCATTGGGAATCCACATTGTTAAGGGACCTTCTTGCAGTTCCTATTGCTTCCACTGGATGTCAACAGTCTTTAGAAATTGGTTGAGGTTTTTCCTTTGTGTAATGAAGTACGGCCATCTTGAATGAGGGTCACTTGAAGAGTACTGTTCGAGGCGCGTGACCAGAAAGCTAGCTACAGTTTGTTTTCCTCCTGTATTGAACACAGATCATCCAGTCTTCAATTTGATCTATTATTTACGTTAAAAAATACCTAAAGTTGTATTACAAAAATAGTTTGAAATGTTTTGGCAAAGTTTACAGGTAACTTTTGAGATATTTTGTAGTCACGTTGCGCAAGTTGGAACCGGTGTTTTTCTGGATCAAATGCGCCAAATAAATTGACATTTTGGATATTTTTATATATCAACGAAATTAATCGAACAAAAGGACCATTTGTGATGTTTTTAGGACATATTGGAGTGCCAACAAAAGAAGCTCGTCAAAGGTAAGGCATTATATTTTTTATTTCTGCATTTTGTGTCGCGCCTGCAGGATTGAAATATGCTTTTCTCTCTTTTGTTTACGGAGATGCTTATTATTCTTATTTTCAATGACGGCCTAGGGGCTGTTCAGGGGCAGAACGACAGGGGCAGAACGACAGATTTGTACCTTGTCAGCTCGGGGGTTTGAACTTGCAACCTTCCGGTTACTAGTCCAACGCTCTAACCACTAGGCTACCCTGCCGCCCCGTGTTAGCGTCCCACATATCCCAGAGAGGTTAACCTTGTTCTGAACACCTCCAAAACAAAGGTCATAGTAAGAAGCATGCCACTCTCCCCACTGGTGTGATTACTACCTCTGAGGGTTTAGAGCTTGAGGTAGTCACCTCATACAAGTACTTGGGTGTATGGCTAGACAGTACACTGTTCTTCTCTCAGCGCAGGCTAAAGTTAAATCTAGACTTGGTTTCTTCTTTTACCCCAGCTACCAAACTAACCCTGATTCAGATGACTATCCTACCCATGCTAGATTACAGTGACGTAATTTATAGATCGGCAGGTAAGGGTTCCCTCGAGCGGCTAGATGTTCTTTACCATTCGGCCATCAGATTTGCCACCAATGCTCCTTATAGGACACATCACTGCACTCTATACTCCTCTGTAAACTAGGCATGTCTGTTTTCCCGTCGCAAGACTCACTGGTTGATGCTCATTTATAAAATCCTCTTAGGCCTCACTCCCCCATATCTGAGATATCTACTACAGCCTCACTCTCCACATACAACACCCGTTCTGCCAGTCACATTCTGTTAAAGGTCCCCAAAGCACACACATCCCTGGGTCGCTCGTCTTTTCAGTTGGCTGCAGCTAGCGACTGGAACTAGTTGCAACAAACACTCAAACGGGACAGTTTTATCTCAATCTCTTCATTCAAAGACACTCTTACTGACCAGTGTGGCTGCATTGCCAAGGCAGCAGCTACTCTTCCTGGGGTCTAGCAAAATTAAGGCAGTTTGTACCATTTTAAACAAACATTTCGAAACGCAATGAAGGGAATGTATGTTTAAAACTACTGTTATTGTTGTTAAAAAAAAATAATTGAAAGACTCCGCTTTATATGCTCATAACAATTATTTCTCAGCTATCAATAGAGAGGAAATAACACCACTACAAAAGGAGTATGTACAGCGCATTCGGAAAGTATTCAGACTTTGACCTTTTCCACATATTGTTCCGTTACAGCCTTATTCTAAAATCAATACAATTCATGTTTTTCCTCATCAATCCACACACAATACCACATAATGACAAAGCGAAAACAGGGTTTTAGAAATGTTTGAAAATTGTATATAAAACAGAAGTGTACTTATTTACATAAGTATTCAGACCCTTTGTTATGAGACTTGAAATTAGATGTTTCTACTCGAGGCTATTCTTTTGCAACGCCAATATCGAATATTGGAGGTCCAAAAAAAGCCGATACCGATTAAATCAGACGATTTTTAAATATTTGTAACAACGACAATTACAACAATACTGAATTAACACTTTTATTTTAACTTCATACATGAATAAAATCTATTTTGTCTCAAATAAATAATGAAACACGTTCAATTTGTTTTACATAATGCAAAACCCAGTGTTGAGAAAAAAAGTAAAAGTGCAATATGTGCCATGTAAAAGAGCTAACATTTAAGTTCCTTGCTCAGAACATGAGAACATTTGAAAGGTGGTGGTTCCTTTTAACATGAGTCTTCAATACTCCCAGTTAAGAAGTTTTAATAGGAATGATGACGCTTCGACTATTTCTCTCTCTACCATTTGTTTTTCATATGCCTTTGACTATTGGATGTTCTTATAGGCACTTTAGTATTGCCTGCCTAATCTCAGAAATTGCTAGGCTTGAACAGCGCTGTGCTTCAAGCATTGCTAAGAGCTGCTGGCTAACGCAGTAAAGTGCTGTTTGAATGAATGCTTACGAGCCTGCTGCTGCCTTCCACCACTCAGTCAGACTGCACTATCAAATCATAGACTTAATTATAATATAATAAAACACACAAATACCAGCTTTTGGTCAAATCCAGAAACTATCATTTCGAAAACAAAACGTTTATTCTTTCAGTGAAATACAGAACCGTTACGTATTTTATCCAACTGGTGGCAACCTTAAGTCTAAATATTGCTGTTATGTCATAATTATGTAAAATTCTGGCAAATTAATTACGGTCTTTGTTAGGAAGAAATGGTATTCACACAGTTCGCAACGAGCCAGGCGGCCAAAACTGCTGCATATACCCTGACTCTGCTTGCTCTGAACTCAAGAGAAGTGACACAATTTCCCTACTTATTATTGCCGGCTAACATAAATATCTTAACTAAATATGCATGTTTAAAACATATATACTTCTGTTTATGGATTTTAAGAAAGGCATTGATGTTAATGGTTAGGTACATTTGTGAAAAGATTGTGCTTTTTTCACAAATGCGCTATTGTTAAAATCACCCGTTTGGCGAAGTTGAAGTAGGCTGTGATTTGATAAATTAACAGGCACGACATTGATTATATGCAACACATGAAAAGCTAGTTAACCTAGCAAATTCATCAACCATAACTAGCGATTATGTGAAGATTGATTTTTTATATATGATACGTTTAATGCTAGCTAGCAACTTACCTTGGCTCCTTGCAGCCACAAGGTCCTTTTGATGCTGCACTCGCGTAACAGGTGGTCAGCCTGCCACGCAGTCTCCTATTGGATTGCAATAGGAGACTAATAACTAATAATAATCAACGTCCAAAAAGGCTGATTACCGATTGTTATGATTGCAGATTAATTGGTCGACCTCTAGTTTCTACAACTTTATTGGAGTCCAGCTGTCGTAAGTTCAATTGATTGGATATGATTTGGAAAGACACACGCGTGTCTATATAACGGTCTCATAGTTGACAGTGCATGTCAGAGCAAAAACCAGGTCACGAGGTCGAACGAATTGTCCGTAGACCTTCGAGACAGGATTGTGTCGAGGCACAGATCTGGGGAAGGGTACAAAAACATTTCTGCAGCATTGAAGGTCCTGAAGAACACAGTGGCATCCATCACTCTTAAACGGAAGAAATTTGGAACCACCAAGACTCTTCCTAGAGCTGGCCACCTGGCCAAACTGCGCAATCGGAGGAGAAGGGCCTTGGTCTGGGAGGTGACCAAGAAGCCAATGGTCACTCTGACAGAGCTCCAGAGTTCCACTCTGGAGATGGGAGAACCTTCCAGAAAGACAACCATCTCTGCAGCACTCAACCAGTCAGGCCTTTATGGTAGTGGCCAGACGGAAGCCACTACTCAGTAAAAAGGCATATGACAGCCTGTTTGGAGTTTGCCAAAAGGCACCTAAAGGACTCTCAGAACATGAGAAACAATATTCTCTGGTCTGATGAATCCAGCCAAGACAAACCCTGAGTAGCTTTGGGACAAGTCTCTGAATGTCTTGGAGTGACCCAGCCAGAGCCCAGACTTGAACCCGATCTAACATCTCTGGAGAGACCTGAAAATAGCTGTGCAGCAATGCTCCCCATCCAACCCAACAAAGCTTGAGAGAATCTGCAGAGTAGAATGGGAGAAACTCCCCAAATACAGGTGTGCCAAGATTGTGCCTTCATACCCAAGAAGGGTCGAGGCTGTAATCGCTGCCAAAGGTACTTCAACACAGTACTGAGTAAAGGGTCTAAATACTTATGGAAATGTGATTATTATTTTTATACATTTGCAGATAATTCTAAAAACCTGTTTTTGCTTTGTCATAACAGGGTAGTGTGTGTAGATTGATGGGGGAAAAAACAATTGAATCCATTTTAGAGTAAGGCTGTGACGTAACAAAATATGGAAAAAGTCAAGTGGTCTGAATACTTTCCAAATGCACTGTAATTGAGATGATGCGCCAGTTGAAAAGAATGGTCTGATGAAACATGCCATTTGTGGTGAACACGTGAAGTAGCGTATATAGGCCTACCAATGGGAAGTTTTTGTAGGACATTACATTTAATGTTAGATTCATTCCATGGCTATCTAGCAACAATATCATATTCAGAGTTAGCAGTGACTCAGCATATTCACAGTGCCTTCAGACAGTATTCATACGCCTCAACTTATTCTACATTTTGTTTTTACAGCCTGAATTCAAAATGGATTAAATATATTTTTTTCCCTCACCCACCTACACACAATGACAAAGTGAAAGCATGTTTAGACATTTTTGCAAATGTATTGAAAATGAAATGCAGAAATCTAATTTACATAAGTATTCACACCCCTGAGTCAATACTTTGTAAAAGCACATTTGGCAGCGATTACAGTTGAGTCTTTATGGGTAAGTCTCTAAGAGCTTTCCACACCTGGACTGTGCAACATTTGGCCATAATTATTTTCTAAAATCTTCAAGCTCTGTCAAATTGGTTGTTGATCATTGCTAGACAGTTATTTTCAGGTCTTGACATAGTTCTTACTTAAATCTACTTGAAAATCTAACTCGGCCACTCAGGAACTTTTACGGTCTACTTGGTAAGCAACTCCAGTGTAGCCTTGTGTTTTAGGTTATTGTCCTGCTGAAAGGTGAATTCATCTCCCAGTGTCTGGTGGAAAAAGAGACTACCAGGTTTCCGTTTAGGATTTTGTCTGTGCTTAGCTCCATTACGTTTATTTTTTATGCTAAAAAAATCCCCCAGTCCTTAACGATTACAAGCATACCCATAACAGGATGCAGCCACCACTATGCTTGGAAATATAGAGTGGTACTCCGTAATGTGTTGTATTGGATTTGCCCCAAACATGACACTTTGTATTCAAAACAAAAAGTGAATTGCTTTGCAGTACTTTGTTGCAAACATGATGCATGTTTTGGAATATTTTTATTCATTTTCCCTCTATCAATTAGGTTAGTATTGTGGATTAACTACAATGTTGTTGATTCATCCTCCGTATTCTCCTATCACAGCCATTAAACTAACTTTTTAAAAGTCACCATTGGCCTCTTGGTGAAATCCCTGAGTGGTTTCCTTACTCTCCGGCAGATGAGTTAGGAAGGACACCTGTATCTTTGTATTGACTGGGTGTATTGATACACCATCCAAAGTGTAATTAATTACTTCACCATCCACAAAGGGATATTCAACGTCTGCTTATTTCATTTTTACGCATCTATTTTCACCAATTTCTGCAAAGTATTGGAAAGACGTCCCTGATCTTTGTGGTTGAAATTGTATTTGAAATTCACTGTTTGACTGAGGGACCTTACAGAGAATTGTATTTGTGGGATACAGAGATGAGGCAGTCATTCAAAAATCATGTTAAACACTATTGAGTCCAAAACAATTGAGTTCATGCAACTTATGTGACTTGTCAAGTACATTTTTACTCCTGAACTTATTTCATTTTGCCATAGCAAAGGGGTTGAATACTTGACTCGAGACTTTATATTTTAATTCATTTGTAAAAATATATATATAATAATTATCGGGACATTATGGGGTATCTATTTTAATCTAATCTATCTAATCTATTTTAAATTCAGGCTGTAACAACAAAATGCGGACAAAGTCAAGGGGAGTGAATACTTTCTTAAGGCACTATAGCTGTGTGTTTTGCCTTCCCACTTCTTCTCGTGGTAAATTAAATAGCATATAGCCTAGGCCAATATGCAAATGAATCTGATCTGATTATTCTGGATCCTATTCTGACATTTTGCACATCAAAATATCCATCATGCATTCCCTGAACATGTTAGATGAAATAGCTTCCTTGGCACTTGAAAAGTTCAGTCTAAGGTCTCCCGGGTGGTGCAGTGATCTAAGGCACTGCATCGCAGTGCTAGCTGTGCCACCAGAGACTCTGGGTTCGAGCCCAGGCTCTGTCGCAGCTGACCAGTGCGGCTGGCTTCCGGGTGCGGCTGGCTTCCGGGTTGGATGAGCGCTGTTTTAAGAAGCAGGCTTGGTTGGGTTTCGGCGGACGCATGGCTCTCGACCTTCGCCTCTCCCGAGTCCGCGTGGGAGTTGTAGCGATGAGACAAGACAGTAACTACCAGCAATAGGATACCACGAAAAAGGGGGTAAAATATTTATTTTAAAGAAAATTTAAAAAAGTTCAGCCTAAGCCCTCCCGCTTAGATGTAACTGATTCACTTACCCTATATTTTTTTACCCCCTTTTTCGATCTTGTCTAATCACTGAAACTCCAATGGGCTTGGAGGCGAAGGTTGAGTCATGCGTCCTCCGAAACATAACACCCACCTGCTTAACCCGGGAAACCAGCCACACCAATGTGTCAGAGGAAACACTGATCAACTGACGACTGAGGTCAGCCTGCAGGCGCTGACTTGCCACAAGGAGTCGCTATAGATTGATGAGCCAAGTAAACCCTCCCCTAGCCCGGACGATGCTGGGCCAATTGTGTGCTGCTCTATGGGACACCAGATCCCGGCCGGTTGTGATACGGCTTGGGATTGAACCCGTGTCTATAGTTATGCCTCTTTCACTGCGACGCAGTGCCTTAGACCTCTGCACCACTCGGAAGGACCATCAGGGAATTATTTTATTAGACTTTTTGGTTTTAGGCTAATGTTCGAGCATAATAACTCTAGGAGAGCTAATGGGCATGCAGACTTATTCCAGCCCCATTCGCCAGATTCTACAAATCAACTGCTCAACAGAAACTTAACTGACACGGCCAAAATATCATATTTTTCCAATTTTTGATGGTATGAGACAGAATTTTATGTTTTTGAATAACAAAAGGTTCTAAATTTGCTATACAAGTAGTACGTGACCCTAGGGTGGAAATACATTTGGAGGGATTTAAAATGAGTCTCTCCATTCTGTTTGTTTTATACTGTTCAATTCAACCCCCCCCCCCCCCCCCCAAATACAGCATTTTCATACATTTCTGCATTTCCTGCACTCATTAGATAATTTACACGTAGGGCTGCACAAATAAGGGCAAACAACCTAGGCCTTATTTTTAACCAAATGTTGCAATTGTAATTTGACTTGCGATTTAGAGCAAAACGCTTGGGTGAATTGTTGGAATCACAGAAAATAATTATTCTAATTCTATAGTTAGAAAATAATAATGGGCACCTTGAATATTGCTTGACATGACAACGAATGAAAACCCCAGGGAGGAGTTATTGTGGCAGGGTAGGAACCAAAGTGTTAAGTGTTTCCTATGGGACCCTATAAATCTTTGACTACATAGAATGTTCTCTTATCTACTTTGCGTATTCCTCTTTGATTTAAAATATACTGTTGCACAAACATGCTGATTTAGGTTTACACCATCACTGGTATTATCAGACTGTATAGCTAGTTACATTTGCTCTCAGTACATTTATTAGCTATCTAGCTAGCCAGCTAACTGGCTAACGTGATTTAGGTACAACTTGCTAAGAAAAGACAAACTAGCTGTTTGCAGATGTAAGAAACACAAACTAATAGTGTAATTATAGAACGCTAGTGAATTTAAGAAGCAAAGTGAAAACAGTATCGTTGTCATTCACATTGTTGCTTGTGCTGCATTGACTATGCAGACTGAACGCAAGTGTCTCGTGATCAAGCAACAACAAATGTGCTCCTTCAGTGACAGAGGGCGGGGCTAGGTCTGTGTAGAAAGCGGCATGAAGAGAGAATGAGCGAAGAGAGAATGAGCAGAGAGAGATGACTAAAGTAGCGGAGTAAACTATAAAAATTAACATTACACACAGCGTATCACATTAACAAACCAAACATTCAAATATCGTCATAGGAGGTAAAGTAAAAACCCAAACCAGTCTGTGCATCTATACAGGTATATTATAAAATATGGTATAACGCCGAGCCCTACTCGGGTGTGCTTGAGCAGTGCTGATTCAAAGCTTGCACACCCAATGGCCTAGCTCTCCTGATAGAGTTGACCGCATGTGTTGTATACAGTGTAAGAATGTCGAAGATAAATACACAAGAGGACGAGAGGTCAAAAGGATGAGAAGTCAATAGAGTAATAACGATTAAGGGAAATTGTGTTTTTTCTGTAATAGGGAATATTTATGAATGTTTCAGAGACATGGGAGGAATATGTCTCCTGAAATAGGATACTTTGGCAATTTTTTTTGCAAGGAATTCTAATTTGTCAAACCCAGGCTGGGTTATAAAACTACATGCTGCCCCTTTGTTCTTGGGAGAGAATCACTGAGAGAGCATAACTGAGGACAGGGGAGAATGACCATCTACCTCCCCATAAGATTTGTCCTCTTCGAAGAAACCTATTTTCCTCCCCCTTGTTTGCTTTGGGGTCTGTGTTATTAAAGAATAACAGAAATTGCTAACAGCAACAATGCTTTATGCTGGACTTTGTGCCATTTTCTTCACAGTGGTATCGTTATGGTATTGAGTATCATTATAGCTGGTATTGGTATCAAATCGAAAATTATGTTTATGATGTAGTTCATGATTTCCTCATTGGGTAGCCTAAACAAATGCAGATTGTCAACCCAATGCTTCTGCCATCTATAGCCTAGCCACTATGCTACTACATCCGTTGGGCTAAAACAGCACATCTGCCTGCTATAAGCCATGTAGGCTATAGCTTTTAGAGAAATCCAGACCTATAAATTCAACTTCTTGCCAACATGGGCTCATTTATGGAGGGGAATGAATATTAGCAGGTATGTGATGCACGCAGACCTCATCATTGATATTAAATTGCATTCCAAGTGACATTAAAAAAGGTATTAACCCCAGAGTCAATTTCACAGCTGAAATCGGATTAGCAAAATACAAAAATCCCCATCAAAATCAGTCTGTTTAAGCTAGAGATAATCAGCCATTTGCAAGGGCTCCGTCACAATCTACTGCATCCGCCAACAGAGGCATTACACATCTGTGGTGGAAGGTGGCCTGAGCTACAGCGGTGTTTGTCAGACCATGAGACATCCTGAAAATAGGTCTCCTCAAAACAGTTCAGGCTACACACTAATATGACCACTCTATTGAAAGGTGAATCTCTCACAAACACATACATGTTTTTCTCTACGACGCCCACAAGCCTCACCGAAGGCAGCCCTGTACCAGGGTTAAATGTGTCCCCCAAAAATAGTTTCCTGATCTTTCTTATATCTCTCAGAAATAGGACAGACACTTCAAAACAAAGTTCCATGAGACATTTTTTTGGGACCATCTGTTTTTCAATGTATGAATTGTTTATTCAAGGTGTTGTCTATGGGCAAATAGCAGTAAGCCCAAATTAAATGTTTCTGCAAATTGACATTTTTTATTTATTTTTTTTACCTAAAGGGGTACTAAATCAAAATCAAATACCTAAATGATTCTTGGTATGGCCATTTTAAAACAATTCCATATGTTAGCTTAGTAGAACTCCACCCCCCCCCCCCCCCCTTTAAAGGGTTAAAAAGTCTTACATCAAATAGTCAGACACCCAGTCTGATACCCAGCCTTGTCTCTAGGGTGGCAATCGGCCAATGGACAGCTTAAGGTGCTGGGGTAAATCACCAAACATTTTGTTTGATGCATCTCTAATATCGTTGTAATGTTATTAGGTATACCAGAAGAATGTTATACCAGAAGTAGTTTGCAGCACTTTGGGGCAGAGAAGCTATGGATGGATATGCTGCAGAGCATTGAAGACACTAGTTAGGAGGAGTTAAGAACTGAGGGGTGTAGTGTTACTCACGCAGACTTGCAGGAACCAGGACATGAAGAGGAGTGTTTGGGATCTTTCTCCAGTTTTGGCTTCTTCCTTGGCAGGGATTTTGCATCCTTCTCAGCCTGAAAAAAATTATAATAATAGTAATATAAACTATACTAGCGACAGGTTTGCTGTTCTTCCAAATAAAAAAATAAATTCAGCATCTGTGGTCAAAGCACTTTTGTTACTTCTCCATGTTCACCCTCTCAAGCAGACCACGAGGTCTATAGTACTACTACTTTCACGATCTAACGCTAGTCAACCATACAGGTTGGCAGACCTCTCAGGGGCAGTGACGCACAGCCTAGATAAGAGCCTTTTGAAGGAGAACAGGCTGCCCTGAATACCTCAACAGAAGAGAGCCAAAGAAAACTAGGACCAGACATATACTGTATAAATTATTTTCAGGCAAATGTACAATTACAGCTGGGATACTGCACACTTAGCACATAATGCAAAACAGTATGTTTGATTCAATGAGGGAACTAAAATGCTTAAAATACACTGAATACATGACTCAACATACAGGAAGCAGGACAGAACAACAGCCTCTGGCAAGACAACGGATGGGTGCCTATGCATTTATGTAAACAGCTGGTGCACGATATCTAAGGAAGTCTCGAGGTTTTGCTCGCCTGAGGTAGAGTATCTCATGATAAGCTGTAGACCACACTATCGACCTAGAAAGTGTATCTGTATTTTTCATAGCTGTCTACACATACTTGAAGTCGGAAGTCTACATACACTTAGGTGGGAGTCATCAAAACTCGTTTTTCAACCACTCCACAAATGTATTGTTAACAAACCATAGTTTTGGCAAGTCGGTTAGGACAGCTACTTTGTGGATGACAAGTAATTTCCCAACAATTGTTTAAATTCAGATTATTTCACTGTATCACAATTCCAGTGGGTCAGAAGCTTACATACACTAAGTTGACTGTGCCTTTAAACAGCTTGGAAAATTCCAGAAAATTATGTCATGGCTTAAGAAGCTTCTGATTGGCTAATTGACATAATTTAAGTCAATTGGAGGTAAACCTGTGGATGTATTCAAGGCCTACCATCAAACTCAAAGCTCATAACTAAGCTAAGGACTCTGGGACTAAACACCTCCCTCAGCAACTGGATCCTGGACTTCCTGACGGGACGCCCCCAGGTGGTAAGTGTAGGTAACAACACATCCGCCAAGCTGATCTTCAACACGGCGACCCTCAGAGGTGCGTACTTAGTACCCTCCTGTACTCCACTCATGACTGCACGGCCAAGCACAACTCCAACACCATCATTAAGTTTGCTGATGACAACAGTGGTAGGCCTGATCACCGACAACGATGAGACAGCCTATAGGGAGGTGGTCAGAACCCTGACCGTGTGGTGCAAGGACAACAACCTCTCACTCAACGTGATCAAGACAAAGGACATTATTGTGGACTACAGGAAAAAGATGACAGAGCATGCCCATGTTCTCATCGACGGGGCTGTAGTGGAGCAGGTTGATAGCTTCAAGTTCATTGGCGGCCACATCACCAACAAACTAACATGGTCCAAACACACCAAGACAGTCAGGAAGAGGGAACAACAAAACCTATTCGACCCTCAGGAGACTGAAAAGATTTGGCATGGGTCCTCAGATCCTCAAAAGGTTTTACAGCGGCACCATCAAGAGCATCCTGACGGGTTGCATCACCGCCTGGTATGGTAACTGCTCAGCCTCCAACCGCAAGGCATTAGAGCAGGGGTGTCAAAGTCAAATGGACGGAGGGCCAAATAAAAAAATCAGCTACAAGACGAGGGCCGGACTGTTCGAATGTTCATTGAAAAATTTTTAAATGACGCATATAGTCTAGTGAACCTAATTGAACCTACTGAAAACCTAACAAATATATTACAATATGATCAGATAAATAAAGCAATATTTTCTTATGGCTCTGTCAGTAATCTTTAATTTTCAACAGACACAAAAGACAAATTTCCTTTATATAAATATCCCCATAACATGAACATTAAATGAAAGAAACCGGTATTCAAGGCACCATCAGTAGACTATATTTTCTATTTTAGCAAAAGTGGGCTAAATTTACTTCAAAGAAAAAACAATAATAGCAATTTTCTATCATCCACTCAACTGAAATATTTTTAAAATATAATTGGATTGAAATACAAAAAAATAAAGTGCAAAAATCTATTAATCAAAAACAACACTTTGTTTAAGGAGAAGTAACATGCAGTGAAAACAAATATTAAATTTTAACTTTTAAACTTGAACTGAGTAAAAACTCTAAATATGTGATTGCACAGTAATGTTCACTTGTTTGAGGTTGAGGGTGATACTTGGTGGTGTCCCATCTTTTCCACAAGTTCATCAATGTTCGGGGTAAGGCTCTGAGCTGAAGAAATCCTCAGAATTGAGTGGAGGTGTTCAGCAGTAAGTCGACTTCTGTGTGATGTTTTGTTCAGGTTCATCAAAGAAAACAGTTGTTCACACAGGTATGTGCTGCCAAACATAGACAACGTTTGAGCAGCCTGGATGCGCAGCTGGGGCATTGTGCCGGGGAGGAAACGGGCGAACTCCGCAGCACCCACTGCCGCATATTTTGCCCTCAGTGCATCATTGCATTGGAGGTCAATCAACTCCATTTGGAGGTTTGGTGGTGAGCTTTCCACGTCAACAGCAAATGGGTTACCGAGCAGTTCCAACCTGCTTTTTTGTGCTTCAAAGTCAGCAAATCGGCGTCGAAAGTCAGCGGCAAGCATACCTATTTTATCAGCCAACTGTGTGCTCGGGAACGCACTGGTAGAGAGCTTCTCTTTCATGGTCTGGCAGCTGGGAAAGTGGCTCAAATTTTCTTTCCGCATCTGCGTCTCCCACAGAGTCAGTTTGGTTTTAAATGCCTTCACTGTACTGTACATATCAGAGATGACACGATCCCGACCCTGCAGCTGCAAGTTTATTGCATTCAGATGACTCGTAATGTCACACAGAAAAGCCATTTCACACAGAAACATTTCGTCTCGGAGTTGTGTTGTGTCTTTCCCTTTGCTGTCCAAGAACAGACAAATCTCCTCACGAAGCTCGAAACATCTTTGAAGCACCTTTCCCTGGCTTAGCCATCGCACCTCTGTGTGATAAGGCAAATCACCATGCTCCGTTTCTAACTCCGTCAGAAATGCCTTGAACTGGCGGTGATTCAAACCTTTGGCTCTGATAAAGTTAACTGTGCGCGTGATGATGCTCATTACATGCTCCATTTTCAAGGCTTTACCGCACAACGCTTCCTGGTGTATGATACAATGATAAGCTGTCAGCTCACCTGTCGCGTTTTCCTCTTGCATCTTTTCCCGTATCTTCGCCACCAGTCCGCTCCTGTGTCCACACATCGCAGGTGCTCCGTCGGTTGTCAAACCCACGAGTTTTTCCCAAGGCAGCTCCATCTCATTTACACATCTTGACACCTCTTCATACAAATCATGCCCCGTAGTTGTGCCATGCATAGGACGTAAAGCCAAAAACTCCTCTGTCACGCTTAGGTTGGAGTCCACTCCGCGGATGAAAATTGACAACTGGGCAATGTCAGAAATGTCGGTGCTCTCATCCACAGCCAAGGAATATGCAATAAAATCTTTTCCCTTTTTCACAAGCTGCTCTTTTAGATTGATGGACAACTGGTCTACTCTCTCGGCAATGGTGTTTCTGCTCAGACTCACATTTAAAAAGAGTTGCCTTTTTTCTGGGCAAACTTCGTCACAAACTTTAATCATGCAGTTTTTGATGAAATCCCCCTCCGTAAATGGCCGGGCTGATTTAGCGATCTCTTCTGCCAAAATAAAACTGGCCTTTTGTAGCCTTTGTTCCATGTCCATATTCTTGTTTTTGTCCGCGTGTTTCGTTTCATAATGTCGTCTCAGATTATACTCTTTCAGTACCGCCACACTTTCTCCACACAGAAGACACACAGGTTTTCCAGCTACCTTCGTGAACATATACTCCGACTCCCACCTTGTTTGAAACCCCCGGTTCTCAGTATCCACCTTCCGTTTTGCCATTTTTGATGGGTATCTGAAAGTTAATTTTACTGTGATGCTGACGACTGCTGTGCCAATAAATATTGAAATGAAGCAGCCTACTGCTCGGTGCGTCACCTTTGCATTGTGGGAAATGTAGTATTGGTGCGTGTAAAAGATCTGCGGGCTGCCGGCTTGCTGCGGGCCGGTTCTAATAATAAATCAAGATCATCCCAGGGGCCGTAAAAAACCTTCTTGCGGGCCGGATGTGGCCCGCGGGCCTTGACTCTGACATATGTGCATTAGAGGGTAGTGCGTACGGCCCAGTACATCACCGGGGCCAAGCTTCCTGCCAACCAGGAACACTATACCAGGCGGTGTCAGAGGAAGGCCCTAAAAATTGTTGAAGACTCCAGCCACCCTAGTCATAGACTGTTCTCTCTGCTACCGCACGGCAAGCAGTACCGGAGCGCCAAGTCCAAGAGGCTCCTAAATAGCTTATACCCCCCAGGTCATAAGACTCCTGAATAGTTAATCAAATAGCTACCCGGACTATTTGGGTAGCCATAGACTTGTCACACAATGCAATTGTTAAGTGATGTAACAGGAAGGTGACATTGTGTATGGGACATTGTCTCTGCTGGTAAGATAGCAAATGTAGCACCAATGTGTTTTAAATTATGATAGCACTGTTGATATACCTATACATGGCTAAGAGTGGGGACAAGGTGAGGAGTGGGACATAATATTCCTGTATAGAAGAGCTGCTGAACCCAAACCAGTTCATAAAAACAAAAACCTGCTAATATCAGCAACAGTATGCATCCTATTTCACAAAACAAACAAAAACACTCACCGGTCTCTTTTTGCAGACTTTGGTAGTGATGGGGGAAGCAGGGTCCCCGTCTCCCCTCTCTGGGGCTGTGTTGGGCCTCTTCCTGCTGGTTGGTTCCTGGCCTCCATGAGAAGGCCTGGAGCCCTGGGGAGGGACCCTGGACAGCAGATTGAGCTCAATCTTCACCAGCAGGGCACGTGGAGGTCCCTGGGGGGCCCTGGAAGCTTTGGCTGAGGACTCCCGTTTGGCCTGG
Source organism: Oncorhynchus mykiss (assembly GCF_057628025.1). Lineage (NCBI taxonomy): Eukaryota > Metazoa > Chordata > Actinopteri > Salmoniformes > Salmonidae > Oncorhynchus > Oncorhynchus mykiss. The sequence continues at coordinate 48,497,039 of NC_143026.1, read as the reverse complement.
TGTGCTGCAGCTGCAGAGTAGCTCCTGGGCGTTTTCTGGCCTTTATGAGGGGCCGGGAGGGTCTCTTTCCTGACACTGACGGAGGTTTCCACCACCCGGGCAGGGCTGGGACTGCGAGACCTCTCCCTCTTACAGTCCAGCATCAGAGTCATCTTGGGACCACTGCTTCCAGACTCTGGTTGTTTAGTCTTCCTCTTCTCCAAAGAGTTGCGCTTGGCAGGCTTCTTACTGTCCGTTATGGCGCTGCCACTCTTGCTGCTGTGCCCGGTTTTCGTTTTGACCTTTGGCCTGTCTGTGAACGAGGGGTCTTTGTCGCGGGGGGCTACCTCCACACTCTCCACCCGCAGCCCAGCCTGGGAGTCCTCAGGACGGGGAGCCTTAACTGGTCTGGAGGGATGTTTGTTCCCCACAGTTTTTCTCTGGCTGCTGCTGTCCCCAACATGTGAGACGGCCGGGGACTTGTGGCGGACATGCTGTTTGCAGGCAACGTCCTCACTTCCTGGAGGTTTGGCTTCACTATCGCTGAACTCTGGGTATTGTGGTGGTGTGTGGGATTTGTAGTCCCTGGGAGGAATGGCCTCCTCCTCTGAGTCATGGCTCTGCTGCTGTTTCGGTAAAGGGCTTTGGACAGTGTCACTCTGGCTCTCTGTGATGGGGTTCTGCTGGCTCACTCTGATCCAGTTATTCAGCTGCCAGTTAGTCACCACGGGGCCTTCAGCCTGGACAGAGACAATATATGAACAATGTAAAGAAACATATAGGACCCGGTATAAACCTTAAGCCTAGTCCTGGACTCCAAAGCCATTTGAATGAAGATTCTGTGTACGGGGAAACTGGCCCATGGTGAACGCATGATCATCAAAGACAAAGCAAGTTATTTAAGTGTTCCAAGTGACTAAGTAGTGTGCTGTGTGTTTGTACCTTGGGTACTGGTGGGCTGCTGCTCCTGATGGGTTGTGGGGCCTCCTCTGTCCCACTCTCACTGCTCTCACTGTCTGAGTCTGACCCTGAGCTGCTCTCGGAGTCACTGGAGCTGGCTGACTCCACCCCACTGGAATGTGTTGCTACAACCGTACTGAAGGACCTGAGAGACAGAAAGCATAGTTACAACCAGAGAACGCAGAGACAGAAAGGTGTTAGAGAGCAGTTCAGTTCATTTATCTGGCCTTTTACAGGAATGTGTGAGAAAATAGAGAAAGGTGTAAAAGCAGTAACTATTAACAAACTGTATAATAATACAGGTGAGTAAATGGTTTAGATGGAGAGTTGTTCTCTATCACAATACAACATCCCCCTCCCTGCCACATCCCTATAATCCCTCAAGAGGTTAGGCCTCTTTACACACACGCACGAGGCCCGAGCAGAACCCCTTCCAAGCTAAACACAGCAGCCTCCAGGATTGCTGAGCTCCTTTCTCCTGCTGTAACACTCAACCAGATGTGCTCTCAGAGCCACACACTCACCAGGCAGGGCAGGAGGAACTATTACTATCATGGCTTTTACTAGTATGCTAACAAATAGGCCAAGCTGTTCTGTACTCCTGATAATATCGGTGGTGTGAATACATTAGAAGAGAGAGAGGGTCGCACATTACATGAACTAGGCATAGGCCTTGCTACATGTGTCTTTCAAACAAGGATATGAGTTTGAGTGTGACTGACTACGTCTTAGCTTTCCGTTTGTCCAAAATATGTTTTATATTGTTGTTCTACTGTACACTGAAACGGCCTTGTTAACACCAGAACCACCATTGTCAAAACGGCCACTGACGTTTGATATTGTACAACAACAAAAAATAAGATTCCTACCTTAACGGGCCAAGACAAATGCGTTGTAGGACGTTGGTACGAAGCCAGGCGCTAATGTGTCTTTCTCCTCACTGAATGACGTAAATTGGGCATGTTAATTCACAACATAATTTGAATTAACTGAATGATGAGGTTGAAGAGGGTGATTTAATTTAGAACAATTGTGTAATGAATAATTGTGTCCGCTGTGGTGAGGTCTAATTATTGGAATTAAATGGCATCTCTCCTTGGCGAGATTCCAAATCAGACAATACAGGGTAGGATTCAATGATTAAAATTACTTTTCTGAACTTTTTATGGATATATTTCCACTAATATTTCTTTATGAAATTAATTTTTTATATTTGTGTTATGCACCATTTATCAAGCATTTTTGGAAAATGATTTGACTGCCTGCCTTGCAGGTTGATATCATTCCCTTTTCCACTGAACAAAAATATAAATGCAAAATGCAACAAATGAAAAGATTTTACTGAATTTATAAAAGAAAGTAAGTCCAGTCAGTCAATTTAAATAAATTCATTAGGCCCTAATCTATGGATTTCACATGACTGGGAATACAGATGCCTTTAAAAAAGAGCAAAAGAGCAAAAAAGGGCAAAGAGCGCATAAAGTTGATCTGGCTGTTGATTGTGGCCTGTGGAATGTTGTCCCACTCATATTCAATGGCTATGCGAAATTGCTGGATATTGGAGGGAACTGGAAAACGCTGTCGTACACATTGATCCAGAGCATCCCAAACATGCTCAATGGGTGACATGTCTGGTGAGTATACAGGCCATGGAAGAACGGTCATTTTCAGCGCCCAGGAATAGTGTACAGATCCTTGTGACATGAGGCCGTGTATTATCTTTCTGAAACATGAGGTGATTGCGGCAGATGAACGGCACGACAATGGGTCATTCTCATCACGGTATCTGTGCATTCAAATGATTGATTGATAAAATGTAATTGTGTTGCTTGTCCGTACCATACCATAGCCCCACCGCCATAATGGGGCACTCTGTTCCAAACGTTGACATCAGCAAACCACTCGGCCACACAAAGTCATACACGCTTTCTGCCATCTGTCCGGCACAGTTGAAACTGGGATTAATCCGTGACGAGCTCACTTCTCCAGCGTGCCAGTGGCAAGCGATGTGAGCATTTGCCCACTGAAGTCGGTAATGACGCCAAGCTGCAGGCAGGTCAACACCCTCGTGAGGACGACGAGCACGCAGATGAGCTTCCATGAGACGGTTTCTGACAGTTGGAAAACCCACAATTTCAGCAGCTGTCCAGGTGGCTGGTCTCAGACAATCCTGCAGGTGAAGAAGCCGCATGGGGAGGTCCTGGGCTGACATGGTCTGCAGTTGTGAGGCCGGTTGGACGTACGGCTTATGGCATAGAAATTAATATTAAATTCTCTGGCAACAGCTCTGGTAGACATTCCTGCAGTATGCCAATTGTACACTCCCTCAAAACTTGAGACATTGGTAGCATCGTGTTGTGACAAAACTGCACATTTTAGAGTGACCTTTTATTGTCCTGAGCACAAGGTGCACCTCTAACGCTCATGCTGTTTAATTAGCTTCTTGATATGCAACACCTGTCTGGTGGATGGATTATATTGGCAAAGGAGAAATGGTCACTAACAGGAATGTAAACAAATTTGTGCACAACATTAGTGAGAAATAAGCCTTGTGTGTATGGAAAATGTTTGGGATCTTTTATTTCAGCTACGATACATAGGAAGGATTTTAGATAGAAAATGGTGAAACTGTGCTGTGATATGATACAGTCTGCCGGTGACTGTGTAATAGGAGAAAAAGCAACACGAGACTTGTCTGTGGCACGCATGTGAAGAATACAACCACACACAGACACGTGAGTAGACTTCTGCTATGTGTCCCTGCTGCTGCAGCCTCTCTCTAATCTGATAGCAGGATGATATAGCTGAAGAGTCTATGAGTAAATCTAATACACGGTCTGCACTGATCTGGACTAACTGCATAACGAACGCACACACTCTACCTCCACCACCTGGATGTTCTTTCAGGCCACAAAGGGTCACTGCGACCTTTTCAATACCAACGGGAGACAAAGGCTTGGGGTGCACTATGGCCCCTCTTTGGGGACATTAGTACACATTAGGGACATGACAGAGGTGAAAGGTTACTCACGATGAGCTCTGTTGACAGATGAGTCTGGAGGAAGAGGCTAGCGGAGGTGATCCATAGTGTTCTGGGAAGAGAGAAAAAAAAAAAACTTTACTAAAACAGATGGGACACACCCCCTTACCAATATTCCCTCTAAACTGGGCACACTCAGGACTGCCCTCCAGACGAAATATCAGCCTGCGCACAAGATTGGAAGTCAATTAAGGGGGAAAACTATGGAAAGTTAACTTGGTAACGTTTCCCTTTATTGTGGGAATTGTGATCGAATCAACACAATATTAGCCACTTCCAATGCAACATACCGAAACTAACAAACTATGCAAGACTTAGTATGCAAAACATTTTGTTGTAGGCAGAATGCATCCGAGTAGGATTCTACTGCATGAGCGGTCGTGAGTAGAGCTGCATGAGCGGTCGTGAGTAGATGTGCTTGTTTTTAGATCAGTGCGAGAGCTGCATTTAGCCTTGTGTGCACATTTGTTATTTTTGTTGAATTAAAATGTAACCTTTATTTAACTAGGGCAAGTCAGTTAAGAACAAATTCTTGTTCACAATGATGGCCTATCGTTCATATTCTTTGCTAGTTAGCCCAGTTATAAATACACCACATGGACAAAAGTATGTGGACACCTGGAAATCGAACATCTCATTCCAAAATCATGGGCAATACTATGGAGTTGGTCACCCCTTTGCTGCTATAACAGCTTTCCACTAAATGTTGGAACATTGCTGCGTGGACTTGCTTCCATTCAGCCACAAGAGCATTAGTGAGGTCGGGCGATTAGGCCTGGCTCGCAGTTGGCGTTCCAGTTGGCGTTCCAATTCATCCCAAAGGTGTTCTGGTCTGTTCTGGTCTGGGCAGGCCAGTCAAGTTCATCCACACCGATTTCAACAAACCATTTCTGTATGGACCTCGCTTTGGACATTCCCCAAACTGTTGCCACAAATATGGAAGCACAGAATCATCTAGAATGTCATCGTACGCTATAGCTGGTGATGCCACCTTTCCAACAAGTCACAGCTGATTCCCAACTAGTGCGGTTAGAAAAGGGAAAGAATAGGTCAATTAAACCTTAATAAAGAGAGGCCCAGAGCCTAGAGCTGAACTCATTTGGGAGGTTTATTATTTATTGGCAGGCCAGTTCAATGGATGGGAGACGAACAACACGGCTGTGACCAATGACTTTCTAACTCTGGGGGACGAGAGGCTCGAGTGTGTGTGACGGAGTCTGGTGGAAATGAAGAGAAAGAGAGCGATGGAAAAAGAGAAATTGACACAGAGTGCCAATGAGGATAACAGCGGACGATATTGCTACTCCTATTTGCCATATTTTCAATTTAAGCCTACTAGAATGTGTGTGCCTCCAGGCTTGGAGGGAAGCAAAAGTCATTCCACTACCTAAAAATAGTAAAGCCCCCTTTACTGGCTCAAACAGCCGACCAAATCAGCCTGTGTTTGACAAGATACTACGCTACTTTACAGCAAACAAACTTTCAGCATGCTTATAGGGAAGGATATTCAACAAGCACTTTCACAAATGACTGATGATTGGCTGAGATAAATTGATGATAAAAAGTTGTGGGGGCTGTTTTGTTAGACTTCAGTGCGGCTTTTGACATCATAGATCATAGTCTGCTGCTGGAAAAACTTGTGTTATGGCTTTACACCTGCTGCTATATTGTGGCTAATGAGTTACCTGTCTAACAGAACAGAGGGTGTTATTTAAATGGAAGCCTCTCCAACATAATCCAGATAGAATCAGGAATTCCCCAGGGCAGCTGTCTAGGCCCATTCGTTTTTCAATTTTTACTAATGACATGCCACTCGCTTTGAGTAAAGCCAGTGTGTCTATGTATGCAGATGACTCAACACTATACATGTCAGCTACTACAGTGAATGAAATGACTGAAACAATTAACAAAGAGTTGCAGTAAATTGCAGTGGGTAGCAAGGAATAAGGTAGTACTAAATATTTCTAAAACTAAAAGCATTGTATTTGGGACAAATCATTCACTAAACCCTAAACCTCAACTAAATCTTGTAATGAATAATGTGGATATTGAGCAAGTTGAGGTTACTAAACTGCTTCGTGTAACCCTGGATTGTAAACTTTTATGGTCAAAACATATTGATACAACAGTATCTAAAATGGGGAGAAGTATGTTTATAATAAAGTGCTGCTCTACCTTCTTAACAGCACTATCAACAAGGCATGTCCTACAGGCCTTAGTTTTGTCACACCTGGACTACTGTTCAGTCCTGTGGCTAGGTACCACAAAAAAAATGACTTAGGAAAATTACAATTGGCTCAGAACAGTGCAGCACGGCTGGCCCCTATAAGTACACAGAGAGCTAATATAAACAAAACAAAAAAGTGTGAGAGCATTTATAGCGCAATCATGAAAATGGGGCTGCAGAGAGAGAGTGACCCTCATCAACTGTCACATTAGCTAATAAATCCTAATTTGAGAGGCCAGGGGGCAGTTTGTTCTCAGAGAAACACTGCTAAACTAGTGTTTTAAACTTGATGCATGTAACATGATATACCAAGTGAGTGTAGACTCCCATTCCCCCACATTAACTTACTTTGTCCTGGAAATGCAGGTGGGACATGCTGTGCTTCCTGTGAGGGGACAAAGTAGAGGCAAACAGCCTTAGTGAACACACATACAGTGAACACACTCACAGATATGCTTTTCCACACAGGACTTGCAGTAAGTTGTCTGTGAAAAAATAAAAAAATAATGTACAAAATTTAACTGGGCAATGTTTATATGACCTTGTTTCAAACAGTCCCATTTTTACCCCATTCTTGCCGGCATAAGCCTTTTATATCCTGTGCGCATGCACCATTGAAGAGTGGAAGTAGGGGTGGGCGTTAATTTTAATAATTCCATTGAATATACACCATCATAAAGAAATCCATAAATTATTTTAGGCAGGTCGTAAGAAAGATAAGACTAATCAAATGTATTTTCAAAATAATAAAATAGCATATTTTGAGCTTAATTACATTTTTTTTTAAGAAAAAAAAACGTTTCTGTTCAGCCTATAGGCTTAGATGGCTGTGCAATGCAAACAAAATCAACAGTTTGTATCTGTCAATCATCACGTAAGATAGTTAAAATCCCCAGCAAGGATAATTTACAGTGCCTTGCGAAAGTATTCGGCCCCCTTGAACTTTGCGACCTTTTGCCACATTTCAGGCTTCAAACATAAAGATATAAAACTGTATTTTTTTGTGAAGAATCAACAACAAGTGGGACACAATCATGAAGTGGAACGACATTTATTGGATATTTCAAACTTTTTTAACAAATCAAAAACTGAAAAATTGGGCGTGCAAATTTATTCAGCCCCTTTACTTTCAGTGCCGCAAACTCTCTCCAGAAGTTCAGTGAGGATCTCTGAATGATCCAATGTTGACCTAAATGACTAATGATGATAAATACAATCCACCTGTGTGTAATCAAGTCTCCGTATAAATGCACCTGCACTGTGATAGTCTCAGAGGTCCGTTAAAAGCGCAGAGAGCATCATGAAGAACAAGGAACACACCAGGCAGGTCCGAGATACTGTTGTGAAGAAGTTTAAAGCCGGATTTGGATACAAAAAGATTTCCCAAGCTTTAAACATCCCAAGGAGCACTGTGCAAGCGATAATATTGAAATGGAAGGAGTATCAGACCACTGCAAATCTACCAAGACCTGGCCGTCCCTCTAAACTTTCAGCTCATACAAGGAGAAGACTGATCAGAGATGCAGCCAAGAGGCCCATGATCACTCTGGATGAACTGCAGCACAGATCTACAGCTGAGGTGGGAGACTCTGTCCATAGGACAACAATCAGTCGTATATTGCACAAATCTGGCCTTTATGGAAGAGTGGCAAGAAGAAAGCCATTTCTTAAAGATATCCATAAAAAGTGTTGTTTAAAGTTTGCCATAAGCCACCTGGGAGACACACCAAACATGTGGAAGAAGGTGCTCTGGTCAGATGAAACCAAAATTGAACTTTTTGGCAACAATGCAAAACGTTATGTTTGGCGTAAAAGCAACACCCTGAACACACCATCCCCACTGTCAAACATGGTGGTGGCAGCATCATGGTTTGGGCCTGCTTTTCTTCAGCAGGGACAGGGAAGATGGTTAAAATTGATGGGAAGATGGATGGAGCCAAATACAGGACCATTCTGGAAGAAAACCTGACGGAGTCTGCCAAAGACCTGAGACTGGGACGGAGATTTGTCTTCCAACAAGACAATGATCCAAAACATAAAGCAAAATCTACAATGGAATGGTTCAAAAATAAACATATCCAGGTGTTAGAATGGCCAAGTCAAAGTCCAGACCTGAATCCAATCGAGAATCTGTGGAAAGAACTGAAAACTGCTGTTCACAAATGCTCTCCATCCAACCTCACTGAGCTCGAGCTGTTTTGCAAGGAGGAATGGGAAAAAATGTCAGTCTCTCGATGTGCAAAACTGATAGAGACATACCCCAAGCGACTTACAGCTGTAATCGAAGCAAAAAGGTGGCGCTACAAAGTATTAACTTAAGGGGGCTGAATAATTTTGCACGCCCAATTTTTCAGTTTTTGATTTGTTAAAAAAGTTTGAAATATCCAATAAATGTCGTTCCACTTCATGATTGTGTCCCACTTGTTGTTGATTCTTCACAAAAAAATACAGTTTTATATCTATATGTTTGAAGCCTGAAATGTGGCAAAAGGTCGCAAAGTTCAAGGGGGCCGAATACTTTCGCAAGGCACTGTATATCCTGAAATATACATTTAAGTCTATTAATCTCCTCTTTAAATTCTTGACATAACAAGTTGTTGTTTTGTTTGTTATTGGATGCATAGATATTCCCTAATAAAAAACATTTCCAAAATGAATACAAAAAAACAAGATTATTAATCTACATTTAGATATGTGGGCCATACTTTTTTTAATGCTAGGCTCAGAGTGTGAACTTTCCAAAGAGATTGGTCCTTTCAGGAGACCAGATAATCTGTTTACAAATTCCATCATTGGATGGTTCGACACCTGGGTTCCCCATGGAACTCAATAGGCCAGCATAGCTGACATAAACTGTAGATAAAACAAATAAAAGAGTTACTTAGTAATATAAATGCTTCTTTAAGATCTTGGAATGTCTCCAAACCATTACTATCCATGATATTGCCATTGGTTGATGTAAAAGGCCATCCTCCAGATGGCAAGGCATTATTGGAGTCTGGGCATGCCAGTTGCATCATTTTTAAATTTTGCACCAAATAGAAATCGTGTGAGAAATAACAGGACCCTAGTTTAAATTGTTTAAGAGCTCGATCAATGAACACTACTTCCATCATATTCCTCTTTATTCTCAGCCAAGGAGTGGAAGAGTTATATCTAAACCAACTTATAAAATTGGTCGAAATGCTAGAGCGTGGAAATACAATTTAAAGTTTGGAACGGATAGCCCTCCAGCTCCTATAGGGTAAGTTAGAAACCAATAACTTATTAGCTAAATATAAGGGCCTTAAAATATTTACCTGTCAAAGTCAAAATGAAAAGGTTGTGTGCAAATTGCCAAAGCTAAATGCCAAAGCTAAATGCCAAAGCATTTCTGTGACAATAGACAACAGCTCAAGGACAGAACTACATAAATGTAAAATAATTGCATCTCTGTAAAGCTTTCTGATTGCCAAGGAAGAGTTTGACGTCAGAAAACAATAGAATGTTCATGATTTAACACATGCCAAAGCCGGTAAAATGAAAGGCAACCTTTTATACTGAGGCGTTGGTGGGACTTTTAAACATAATACCGGTTGGCGGAAATAAAAATACAGGCTTTGTTCCCGGCAATACCTTTCAGACGTAAAGAAAAGTTGGTGACATGCTAAAATTGGTGGGTTTTCATCTTGGTATGAACGGGATAACAACGAACACAAACACAGTAAACGCACATACAGTGAACGCAGACACAAAGAGGTGTTTTATGCATTCCCTTGTAATCTATGACAACACCGATGATTAATGGACATAATGCATTGTTGTGCAACACTGTTTGACTAAGTGGAACATGCGTAAGACAAGGGGAAATTTATTTGGGGAGTCTAAGTTGCTAGTACATACAGTACAGCACATTAGGTTTAGGTTAGGCAAATACCTAAAGCTCAAAACGGAGTATAGAGAAACAAAAGGAGTTGAGTTGTAAAGGTTTTAGCAGCTCAGTGAGCTGAGAGGGACCTCACCTTGACTGGGAAGGAGAACTTGGAGGGCTCAGCTGTGCTGGGTGTGTGGATGGCAGTCAGAAGAGGAGGCCAGGAGTGGGTCATTTCCTGAAGGAGAGAGAGGCAGAGAGAGCTCAAGCGAAAGAAAGTTGTGAAAATAAGTATTAGCTAGGCCATTAGAGCCCCATAGTAAGACAGATGGCCAGGTCTCTCGTGCAAAAATAGATTTTTAAATCTCAATGAGACTCACCGTTGTGTACTAGAGTTCACCATGCCCTCCTACCAAGTCAATGTCTAAGACCCAGAGAGGAGGACTAACTACACAGCAGAACCTTTATGACCGATTCATATAGCACATTAAGCGCTCCTCTGTCCTGAATGCAGAATGCATACTACAGTAGCTAGCTCTGTAAACTTGGGTTGGCTTTAACACAGGAATGTGGAAAGCAGCTGTGTGCTCAGCGACTGATCCCTCTTTAGCAACCCAACATTCATCATGATGATAATAACACTAACAAACAAATTGACCAACCACCACCTCAACTCTGTAGGATTGGTCACAGCTGTGAGTAAAGATTTAGGAACAACTTACCCTCAGAATGTCCTCCACACAGTGAGCTTTATTTGACAGAGTCTGGAAGGCAGAGAGAGGAGCACAACACAGTTTGAGTGACACAGAAATAAGCCAAGAGGTGAAGCTTGAACAACACATACATAACATAGGCATGGTGGTCTATACTATGAAACCACTATGACCATGTGACTTTCACGTGCCTACACACACACACAGCCGCCCTACAACAGAAGCAGAAAGGCAGGCACAGAGTGAACTCTTGTGTGACCTCACACCTGATACAGTCCAGTAAGCTTGAGGAGAAGAGCCTTCTCAGAGGTTAGACTGAGGCTTGGAGAGGGTGTGTGTGTGTACGTGTGTGTGTGTGTGTGTATAAGTTTGTGTGTCTGTGTGGGCACAGAATTTCATTTCAAGTTTGACCAATCACAGAATCTGCCCTTTTGGGTGTAGGCTTATTTTTCATATTTTACCGGCCTAAATGTCCATTTCATTCTGTTAATTCTTCAAATACAAAAATCATGTGAAAAATCATTAAAACAATTACCAGGAACCTTTTAAGTTGCTAATCATTAAAAAAATGTTTTTAGTGCACAGAAGTGTCAACTTTATGGCCCATATATTTATAGGAATATGAACAAGGCATACATCCAGGAATGATGCCGTGTGCATCAAATAATTTTATCAGAATAACATTCTGACAACACAAACTCTGTTGTGATGCCACTTCAGCCGATAGTCAGCTGTGCAAGGCAGTTAAGTGAAACATTTGAATTTAAACTGATGTATTTCAGTAGCCTTATACAGTACAAACTAAGGTCATGCCTACACTTGACACTTACAGTGGGTTGCTCAACTTAAAGTTGTCCGATTTTGCTACAGGACTTAGAGGTAATTTGTGGTTTAGTACAGTACCCTGTGTCACTACTTTATTGCTCCAGACCAGCGCAAGGGGGAGTTAGAGCACAGATTATGCTTTTGGGTCCCAAGGCGCTACTGTGTGTCTCTGACAATGAATGGGCAACATAAACCAAATAGATAGAAACTGATAATTACGCACGACTTCAGTGTTACTTACTAAAACGTGTTACACTAAAGCTTTTATTCTAAGAGAAAATTAGACTACAATTAGGGTGTGGAAATGTTAGGATTATTTTGCTCTTACTGTAGCCTACTCCCGACCGGTCACGTTGTACAGCGCCTGAGAGGTGCAGCGGTCTAAGACACTGTGTTGCTCCAGATGCTGGTTCAATACCCGTGCCGGCCTCAACTGGGAGACCCATGAGATAACTGTAGGCTTTTAGTTTCTCTCCCTCTAAAAACAGAAATAATTCTAAATAACAAAATGGCTTTATTTACAACTGTCTCTCCCCATGTTCAAGAACAACCTTTTTCCTTGCTCAATTTACATTATTCGAAAACAAAATAATCTCCAAAACTTGTTTTAATGCGATTATTATTATCATCATCATCATCCATTTAGAATTATATAAAAGCTCTTTGTCTATTCTCACAGATATATTAACCCTGTTATTAGCAGGCCAATCTATATTGGTCATGGCTCCCGAGAGGTGCACAATGGGATTGCCTTGCAGTTCTCTTGAAGATGGACCTAGTCCATGGGGAAGGGAGGAGGTGGACCCCCACCCGACCCCACTGGGCCTAACAGAGCAACACTAAGGGGCATTGCACTAATGGCACTGAAACGTTGCTGCTGTTCTTATTGCCAGTCTACACGTCCAAACTAAAACTGTGTAACTAATAATGGTGTGAAAAATGCCCCTTAGATATGAATTTGGAGGACACATCTTAAATATTAAACCATTAGACCTCTCACTAAAAGGCGTCAGTAAAAAGTTATACTTAAATCCGAACTGGATTTAATGAAAAATGACATGAAAAGCACACATTTGTAAATCCCAAACTATCAAAGTATTTGGAACGGTAGATACAAATTATTTGTGACATTGTGGTTACAATAAAGAATGTAAAAAGAGGCTGTGTTTTTATTTACAGTAGTGATGGACATCTGGAGGCATTTTGCATTTCTTCATCAACATCTTTCAGCTTCGTTAATAAAATAACGAGAAAAAAGATATTCAAAACGCAAGAAACAATGTGGTCCCAGAAACACCTCTCTGACATAGGGTCCAGCATATCTCTTGACGATTTCTTCCCCAAAGAAATCTTGAGCCGTGAAACCTGAAAAAGGAGGCAAAAGTGAATTACTGTGGAAACAATATAGCAGTCCGTGAGGTGTAGGCTACAATATTTTATTTACCTTTTGCTTGTAAATAGCCTAACTTATAAAAATCGAAAAAATAAATTATACATATATATATTTTTAACATGTCTTACCGAGCCTTTCCATAAGTCCACACAAGTTTCTTCAACGGTCTTCTGACTGTGATTAGAGCGATGGCGATGTACTGTGAAGCCAGCAGATTACATATGACCTTCGCCGATCGCTCATCATCTTCACTCATCAGTGGAAATTCGGGCGACAGCTGATGCATTGGTCCAGAGCCAGGCAGTATTGGCATGTTTACTACAGTACATACTGTAGGCTGTTTACTTGTCAGACTGCACAGTAACCTAATAAACAAATGCAGGCAGCTTCTAGCTTCAAAATGCTTTACTATCCAAAATGTTTAAATTGCGTATGGGTGAACTCATGCAACCGCAAAATGTTGGATAAAGCTGTACATTACTGTATTACTTCATGCTTTCCTTCATAAAATTATTAAAAAATAATCTTTCAAAATGCAGATGTTTATTTAGCTATGGATCCATAATGAATTACTATGGGAATAATATCACAGAATTACAGAAATATTGTAACAAAGTTGTCTAATGAAGGTAAACAAATTGTGGCTTAATTGGAAAATACTCTTTCAAAACACACATGGTTATGTTGTACAGCGCCATTATGGCTATTAGCAAAACAATAGACATAACTAGGAGGGTAGGGGGAGAATTCTTTCATCAAATGTATTTCTTAGTTAGGGTGGCTGTATCACAACCGGCCATGATTGGTTGCAATTTCAGTTTAATCCACCAGAAAAAGACAGAACAAATAATACAACAAATATTGTGGTGAAACACAAATATACTATTTGATTAAAAAAATTATGAATTGGAACCTTTACCATGTGGAAGGATAAAACGTATTATTAACCCTGTTTTCCACAAGCATGGCAGGCTGTGAATTCTGTAAACAACGTTTCTAGGATGGGCTATTAGCAGGACAATATACATTGGTCATGGCTCCCGAGTGGCGCAGTGGTCTAAGGCACTGCATCTCAGTGCAACAGACATCACTACAGTCCCTGGTTCGAATCCAGGCTGTATCACATCCAGGCTGACCGTGATTGGGTCACAGGGCGGCGCACAATTGTCCCAGTGTCATCCGGGTTAAGGAAGGTTTTGACTGGCCGGGATGTCTTTCTGTTCCTCTAAAAACAGAAATAAATATTTTGGCCTTTATTCAGATTACAAAATGCTCACTTTATTTTGTTTTCCAAAAAAAACTAATCTTAAAAATATTGTTATATATAGCCTACCCGCCGTGGATGACTATTTCAGCACCGTTCCCCGCTGTTCTGAGACAAGCATGGAGAAACAAAAAAAAAATCTAATATATTCCATGATATTCTTAAGATATGTGTTGACTGAACATAAGCAAGTGATGTCTGCTAAATAATCAAGTTGATGCAGTCATATAGACACAGCACCTACATAAAGCTACGTATGGGCGACCTCATGAAACCGCAAAATGTTGGATGAAGCATATACAGTACAGTACAATTTCTTCATCACCATCTTTATGCTTTAGTTAACAAAATGATACAAATACTCATTCAAAAATGCAGATGTTTATTTCCTTATGGATCCATAAATTACTGTGGGAATAAATATTACTGAATGACAGAAATAATGGAACATATTAGGCAAATAAAGGTAAACAAATTGTTGACAACTGGAAAATACTATTATTTTGGCCTTTATTTTGATTACAAATCGCGGACTTTCGTTTTTTTGAAAAACAAATAAGTATCATTATACACTGCTCAAAAAAATAAAGGGAACACTTAAACAACACAATGTAACTCCAAGTCAATCACACTTCTGTGAAATCAAACTGTCCACTTAGGAAGCAACACTGATTCACAATGAATGTTGCATGCGGTTGTGCAAATGGAATAGACAACAGCTGGCAATTATAGGCAATTAGCAAGACACCCCCAATAAAGGAGTGGTTCTGCAGGTGGTGACAAAAGACCACTTCTCAGTTCCTATGCTTCCTGGCTGATGTTTTGGTCACTTGAATGCTGGCGGTGCTTTCACTCTAGTGGTAGCATGAGACGGAGTCTACAACCCACACAAGTGGCTCAGGTAGTGCAGCTCATCCAGGATGGGACATCAATGCGAGGTGTGGCAAGAAGGTTTGCTGTGTCTGTCAGCGTAGTGTCCAGAGCATGGAGGCGCTATCAGGAGACAGGCCAGTACATCAGGAGACGTTGCCCTCCTACGGCCTCCTCCACAACCCAGCAGCAGGACCGCTACCAGAGCCCTGCAAAATGACCTCCAGCAGGCCACAAATGTGCATGTGTCTGCTCAAACGGTCAGAAACAGACTCCATGAGGGTGGTATGAGGGCCCAACGTCCACAGGTGGGGGTTGTGCTTACAGCCCAACACCGTGCAGGACGTTTGGTATTTGCCAGAGAACACCAAGATTGGAAAATTCACCACTGGCGCCCTGTGCTCTTCAAAGATGAAAGCAGGTTCACACTGAGCACGTAACAGACGTGACAGAGTCTGGAGACGCCGTGGAGAACGTTCTGCTGCCTGCAACATCCTCCAGCATGACCGGTTTGGCGGTGGGTCAGTCATGGTGTGGGGTGGCATTTCTTTGGGGGGCCACACAGCCCTCCATGTGCTCGCCAGAGGTAGCCTGACTGCCATTAGGTACCGAGATGAGATCCTCAGACCCCTTGTGAGACCATATGCTGGTGCGGTTGGCCCTGGGTTGCTCCTCATGCAAGACAATGCTAGACCTCATGTGGCTGGAGTGTGTCAGCAGTTCCTGCAAGAGGAAGGCATTGATGCTATGGACTGGCCCGCCCGTTCCCCAGACCGGAATCCAATTGAGCACATCATGTCTCGCTCCATCCACCAACGCCACGTTGCACCACAGACTCTCCAGGAGTTGGCGGATGCTTTAGTCCAGCTCTGGGAGGAGATCCCTCAGGAGACCATCCGCCACCTCATCAGGAGCATGCCCAGGCGTTGTAGGGAGGTCATACAGGCACGTGGAGGCCACACACACACACACACACACACACACACACACTACTGAGCCTCATTTTGACTTGTATTAAGGACATTACATCAAAGTTGGATCAGCCTGTAGTGTGGTTTTCCACTTTAATTTTGAGTGCGACTCCAAATCCAGACCTCCATGGGTTGATAAATTTGATTTCCATTGATAATTTGTGTGATTTTGTTGTCAGCACATTCAACTATGTAAAGAAAAAAGTATTTAATAAGAATATTTCATTCAGATCTAGGATGTGTTATTTTAGTGTTCCCTTAATTTTTTTGAGCAGTGTATATTATCAAGTTGATGGCACAGTCATATAGCCCCGGCATCTAAATAAAGCTGAGTGACTCACTCATTCATAGCTCTGGATTAAAAATAAATAAATGCAAACATTCTTTCTGATAGTCTAACTTTTCATGGCTGCAGGGGCAGTATTGAGTAGCTTGGATGAAAAGGTGCCCATTGTAAAACGGCCAGCTCCTCAGTCTCAGTTGCTAATATATGCATATTATTAGTATTGGATAGAAAACACTCTGACGTTTCTAAAACTGTTTGAATTATGTCTGTGAGTATAACAGAACTCATATTGCAGGCAAAAACCTGAGAAAATCCACTTCCTGTTTGGATTTTTTTCTGGGGGTGGCAGATTTTCAACCTAGCTCTCATTGAAATTACAGCGAGATATGGATGAGTTCACACTTCCTACGCCTTTCCCTAGATGATGTCAACAGAACTTTGTCTGATGACTCTAATGTGAAGGGGGGGGGGGGAGGAAACATTTATCATGTATTTTCTGGTTTCTGTTGACTGCAACATGGAGGCTAATTTTTCTATTGTTCTGAGCGCCGTCTCAGCTTATTGCATGTTTCTTTTTCCGTAAAGTGTTTTTGAAATCTGACACAGCAGTTGCATTAAGGAGAGGTATATCTATAATTCCATTCATATAACTTGTATCCGTCTTTCGGATGGGACGTTAAACGGGTATCCTGACTCTCTGAGGTCATCAAAGATCCCATGGCACTTATCGTAAAAGTAGGGGTGTTAACCCCGGTGTCCTGGCTAAATTCCCAATCTGGCCCCCAAACCATCACGGTCACCTAATAACCCCCAGTTAACAATTGGCTCATTAATCCCCCTCTCCCTTGTAACTATTCCCCAGGTCATTTCTGCAAATGAGAATGTGTTCTCAGTCAACTTACCTGGTAAAATAATGGATAAATAAATAAAAATCATCATCATCTAAATTTATGATGAGTATTTCTGTTGAATGATGTGGCTATGTAAATTTGAACATGAATTACATGCCTATTTAAGATTACTCTGTTTTTCGTACGATGTACCCAATGACTAATGAAAACTTGCTATGTCCTCATTGTGGTTTTACCGACGTGTTTCATACGTCTTATTTATACACTTTTGTCATATTTATGAAATGCATATTGAACAGCAATTATTGAATGCTATCAAATGTTTCTCAAATATGCCCTCTGGTGGTCAAACTAGCCCTAACTAGCATTAATGGTAACAGTGGCTGACAAATAACATGCCTTAGAATTCTGCGGCACCATGCAAGCTATGCTGAAGTACGCTGCAACTTTTAAAAGGTAGAACCACGTGTCGTACACGCCGATCTAGAGCCTCCAAAACATGCTCAATGGGTGACGTGTCTGGTGAGCATGGAAGAACTGGGACATTTTCAGCTTCCAGGAAGTGTACAGATCCTTTATAATGCTGAAACATTAGATGAGGGCGGCAGATGAAGACACGACAATGGGCCATTCTCGTCACGATATCTATGCATTCAAATTGCCATCGATAAAATTAAATTGTGTTCGCTGCCCATACTATAACCCCACCACCATGTCAACTTTGTAAACAGAGTGCCCATCAGCAAACCGCACGCCCACACAATGCCATACACGTGGTCGGAGATTGTGAGGCCGGTTAAACGTATTGACAAATTCTCTAAAACGTCATTGGAGGCAGATTATGGAGAAATCAATTATCTGGCAACAGCTCTGGTGGGCATTCCTGTAGTCAGCATGCTAATTGCACGCTCCCTCAACATTTTCAGCATTGTGTTGTGTGACAACTGCACATTTATTTTGTCCCCAGCACAAGGTGCACCTGTGTAAGGATCATGCTGCTTAATCAGCTTCTTGATATGCCACACCTGTCAGGTGGATGGATTATCTTGACAAAAGGCAAAAATGCTCACTAACGGATATAAACCAATTTGTACACAACATTTGAGAGAAATAAAAATGTTGTGCTTATGCAACATTTCTGGTATCTTTCATTTCAGCTCATGAAGTATGGGACCAGCACTTTATATTTTTTTACAGTGTATATAAACCCCCCATGCATTGGTTGTGCCCTCCACCCCTTTACACATAAGTTAGTCAATTGCGGCAGTACTTTTAATTAAACTGCCTCCACGTACAGTATTATATAGAGCCATTAGTGCATGGAATGCCGTTCCATCTCCTATTGCTCAAATAAACAGCAAACCTGGTTGGGATAAAAAAAATAAAAAAAACAGTTGAAGCAACATCTCACAGCACAAAGCCCCCCCCCTCCTGCATGTGTCTTTGAAAAAAATGATTTAGTTTGGTCTTTGTCTATTCATGTTCTGTATTACGTCATGTTTCATGTTTAGTGTGGACCTTAGGAAGAGTAGCTGCTGCTTTTGCAACATCTAATGGAGATCCTAATAAAATATCCCAAATTTGTCGACCAGGCATTTTTTTGTTTTACCTTTATTTAACCAGGGCCTTATGGCCCGCAGGTCAAAAGTAGTGCTCCATGTAGGGGGCGGGGAACAATTTGGGACACAACCCTAGTCCCAACCTAGAACAGAAGAACTGGCAAACCACAGACAAGACTTCTCCTTTCCCCTTCTCTCTCTCTCTCTCTCACCTCAGACTACTGCACCATAATAGCCTAAGTAGTGGTTAATGCCTAACAACTAAAGTACTCCATCAAAATATAACTGTTTATAAACTGCCTGGATACGCTACTTCTTTCCAACAGTCTCAGAATGCAAAATAGTGTGATATAATGCTTTTTTCTCAGGGTCCTGTGTTTCAGATAATGACTTTAAAGTGGTCCTCAGTTCACAGCAGTAGTTATGTAAGCTGGTGACAAAGCTAATGTATTGTGCTGCTGTAGGGAGGACTGAGTGGAGTGTTGCTGCTGGGCTCTGAGGCAGCAGTGGTCACTATAGCTGCCTGCCTGGCTACGCACACACACACACACACACACACACACACACACACACACACACACACACACACACACACACACACACACACACACACACACACACACACACACACACACACACACACACACACACACACACACACAGCACTAAGAGTGGAGGTGTGGGGTGGCATTGGGTGGGAGGAGGGTATGGCTTTTCTCTCCGTTTCTCTGCTAGGAACAATACAATTCTGCAACGCTACAATGCACCAAACACAGCCAGGAGAGGAGCGCCACTTATTACTTAATCAACCAGTGCTGACTAGGTCATTAGTCTAATTTAGACCCTGACTCTTTATAAACAGGGTGACACACATAAGGCTCAAAGGAGAACTGTGTGGACTCACTGGCTGCTGCTGCTCTGAGACAGGACAACACTACCTGAGGCTAGGTGAAGAGAAAGAGTGTGGTGGCCCAACGAGTGTGTATGTAGCAACCTTTGGTAGAGTATCAGCCAGATCCAATTCACTCCTTTCCCCATATCCCTTGGGCTAACCATTCAATGTTTGCAGATCTGAATGGTCTGGATTGTAGCTTTAACCATGCATAAAATAAAACTCCACCACAGCACAGACAGAGCAGTTAAAATCTATAAAAACCCCAGAAAGGGGAGGATCAGAGCTTGTTATGAGCATGTTGTGACAGAGCATTCCTCTAGAGCACTGTAACTCTCTCTCTCTACACAACACACATATCTTTCCAAACCCCATACTACAGTACAATCGTCCACCACACACAGTAACTTAGTTTGGGTAGCCTACAACAGCATTGACCGTTTCCAAACAGCAGCCAGAGGGGTATCCTATGCATCAGGTTTGAGAAGTTAACAAGGTAATTTTGGTCATACAAATATGGCTCACTTTTTAGTCAGGTCAATTTATATGGCAACAAATCCATCAGAACTAACCTGCTCCTGGGCAGGCTAACTCTGGGCTGATTTTGTCACAAATGATAATGTAGCATGGACCTGCCCATGGATTGATGTTTCAGCATTGTCTCAATGAAGAGTTTGGCGCTCAAATAGCCAAAATACATGCAAACGCAGTTACAAGCCTGCTGGAGTTAGCGGGTGAGCAATATCTAGCTTGTGTTGTAGGATACACCTCTGGGCTGGATAACAACAAACATCAACATAACACCACAGTATTGCATTCCTTATGTGTAGCAGCCAGGTAGTCTAGCTACTTTGAGCATTGCAATTCAATATTGAATTATTGGCTTACGGCATGCCTGTATAACTGTCTAGACACACCAATGGTGTGATTACATTTCAAACAATTTACCTTATATTTGGACAGTGCCTACAGAACAGCTTCCACAACTATGTTCTATTACTACTGACTGATTGTCTTCTCTTTTAGTGTGTTAACAGGCTGCTGACCCTAATGACAGTGAATACGTGTGGGCATTTCGCTGAAGTGCATAGGCACAAACATTTCTCGGTGCATCCTTACTGTAGGCTAGTCACTGACCCCGAAAGACTTTCCTGACTTTCCCCACTAGTCAAAGAGTAGCCATTAGTTGAAGTAATGGCCACAATGTCTGCTACAGAGCCAAAACATAACTATGTTTAGTCCTTGCTTTATTATAAAGTACATTTATTTAAACAGCAACCATTTCCTGAGCATACTGAAGATTGTGACAGTTCACTAGCAGGCATGTATGTAGTTTAGTAGATCTATGAGGAAACTTATTGAACCAAAAAGTTCCTCCCAGTACCTTCACTCTAAGGTCCTGGGTATATCTGAGCAGCCCATGCAAACAGGATTATTGTGAATTATTAACATTTCAGTTCTGTATGGTCAAGGCAAGGTATGGACAGCAGGGTAGAGCAGAATGCTTCATGTAGCCAGGGAGGGAGAGGGCAGGTAGCTTCAAGCTTGATACAAGACAGAAACGCCAATGAAACCCCAGAGTGAACACCAAACACCTCTACATTACCCAATACCCACTCTCCAGGAGATTCACTATGGATTCAAATCAAAGGAACGCTGCATGTGTTCAGCAGGACAGAATGTTGTGGGAAGTTCAGATATAAATATATTATCTAGAAGTTCAGATGTACATCTCTGACATTGACTAGGCGAGTTCTCTGACATGTCAGCTCTATTTGTGGAATTTCTATGTGGACCCTTCAGTTTGTTGAGTGAGGAGGGGTGTGGGGGTTATGAGTCACTGCACAGCTATCCTGTGCTGGATTAGCCCCAGCGGTGGGTGAAAACACCAGCCTGCCTATTCAGCACTGCTGGGTTTATGTCCACATGTGCAAGGGACAGCAGGAACTCCAACAATGAGCAGAGCAGGGCCGCTGCAGGTGCAGCCTGGGCTGTGGGGAGGGAGGGTGAGGGCAGGGGATAGGCCACATTCCTCATAGAGGCTTTTTTATATTTTTTATTGTGGACAGCCTTGCTGAGGCATTGCAGAGGCATGGTTAATACAACTATGAGCTAACTGTCTGCTCTCAGAAGCTTTCTGTCCTCTTCTCTCTGGATGGGGCAGTGGGGAAAGTTTAAGCTCTTCTTAGTGCGAAAACAACCTGAGGGTTCCGATTAAGGTCCGAAACATCAAGCTTTTAATAGTCGTTTAAATAATGTTTAACAGAAAGCGAGTGTTTCACCTTTTCAATTATGATTTAAAAAATGCTGGTTGTGCCTTAACTCTCACCCTCTTTAAGGGAAATATAATGTATTCTGATCTGCAAGTATGATGAGGGACATGAGGTGCTTGAAAGTAACAATCCTGGCAAATAAATGAATGTCAAAATAAATGCATTGGATTACTTTGGTTAGGCCTACAAAAACACAGTACCCTATTAGCAGAAGAGAATCACTAACAAGGTTAATTATGTACATTCACCCATAGAGAAATTGTCACCTGTCTCAGTCAACAGTAATTATCATTTGAGACTATTCTAACAACCATAATTACAGAAAACAGATGTGCATTAACTGACGTTACAGGACAGATGATTTTCCTGTTGGCGTCCTCCCACAGGTACACAGGCAGGATGAGGTCTCCACTCCAAGTCCCATCAAAGCCAATTATGGAAATATTCACCCAGAGAGAATAGGACTATACTAGAGCATGCAAATGGATTGACGACAATGGGTTGTTCTGCTTGACTTCCACTGGGTTTGTGTTAATAACCTACATGCAATCTTTAGCTGAACGCATTGGGCATGTGTGAATACCCAGACTTACATTCAAAATAATAGGCTGATTAGGTATGTGAATTTCTTAAAAATGTATTACACTTTAAAATGCCAGGATGTCATCTAGGCTTTTCATTTAGTAGAATTTGATGAACACTATTGAGGAAGATAAGCATCTTTACAGACCCATGTTTGACAACAGCTGATAATCAGATAAGAGGACAGGGGTAAGTAGTAGGCAAGACAGATTTAGGATAGTAGGCAAGAGATTTTAAAACCACAGGCAGCTGCTAACTTTGTCCAAAATCAGTCTACAGTTTTAAGATGTCTGGAGTTTGCCAAATATTTAAGTCACTAACGTCACAGTGATACTTTCCAGATCAAAACAAGGCAGCCAAAAGTTCTATATTAACCAGCAACTAAGAAATAGGACTGATTTAGAACTGGTTCATGTTAAATTATATGGTATATTCAAGGTTTGTTGCATTGATGTTACGTAATGTTTCTTTTTTTTGCTGAACAACTATGCCACTGTATCTAAAGTGTGCCAACTTATTTGAATCTAAAGTCCAGTGTGTCTGGTATGAACTGATATTTCTCACAGTTTAGGCCATGGGTACTCAACTCTTACCCTATGAGGTCCGGAGCCTGCTAGTTTTGTGTTTTACCTGATAACTAATTGCGCACACCTGGAGTCCCAGATCTAAATCAGTCTCTGATTAGAGGGGAACAATAATTAAAAAATGCAGTTTAACTGGCTTCGCGGTTCAGAATTGAGTTTGAGGGGTATTGGCTATTCATAATAAGGACCCACACACACAACCATGGTTAAAAACAAAACAGTGTGCTGCTTACCTCTATAGACTGTGATGGAATCTTCAGTTTGGAAAGGCTGGGCTTGGTGATTTTCAAGTCTGGTAAGGGTTCATGATGATAAGACTGTCCATGGAAGCCTTCAGGAGAGGGCTTGAGGTCCGGAGACTCGCTGGTCACCTGGTCCTGGCCGTCCATGGGCCGGACGTAGGCTGTGGGCTTCTGGGGCATGACCAGATTTGGTTTAGAGGCCAGTGGTAGAGGGAATGTCTGAGAGGGCAGGGTTGTTGCTCCCTCGATGGCCAGAAGTGGGATGTCTCTCTGGGGGTCATCCAGAGGGGACCCCTCCATTGGGACAGGGGAGTCGGGGTGCAGGAGGGAGGCCGGGTGCCTCTCGGTGTGCAGGGGGGATCCTTGGTGCCTGTCAGGGGTGTCCTGGGGCTCAGAGTCACTGGGGTCACTGGAATGTAGGGGGGATAGGGGCTCAGCTGGGGGGGACAGGGTGGAGAGGACCGGACTAAGACTGGCATACTCCCTCAGGTCTGGCCAGGGGCAGGGTTCAGCTTTCCCCTGGAGGGGATCAGGGCTGGCCAGGGCTTGACTGAGACCCAGTGAGGACTGGGTGTGGGAGGAGGGAACAGGGAGCCTCTTCAGAGGCTGAGAAGTTTGCCTGCTAATGGAGGGACCACCACTACCATTCTGGCCTGCCCCGTACAGAGGAGTGTTCTGGAATGCAGGCTTCACTCTGTCTCGGCTGTGAGATGGCCGCCTATATGTTGTGGTGACGTGAGATGGGGGGTCATTAGAGAAGCTACTGTCCAAACACAGATGAGAGTTGGAGATTTTCACATTTTCATAACTACCCAGCATTCTCTGTATACGGCTGGAAAGCTCATCTCCTTTGTTTGTCTGAAACAGAAAATAAAAGTTTAGGTTCTGAAGACAATGTTGGGACAATTGATAATAACAGGGTTCTTATCAGATCTACAATGGTTGTTGTTAGCCTTGAAAATGAATGATAGCGAGTAAGACGAGAATAACAATAGCATCTTGTTACATGCGCTTTCTTGTAATAGAAGTCGACCCTAAACTGCAAACGCGTACTTAGAATCGCTAGTCCAGGCCTACCTTTTAACTAAACCGAGAGCAACATGCAGTGAGGGTGATATTGTAGTTCACAACTAAAAAAAGCATGTCAGTTTAGGTCCTGAAACATTTATGTACAGTGGGGCAAAAAAGTATTTAGTCAGCCACCAATTGTGCAAGTTCTCCCACTTAAAAAGATGAGAGAGGCCTGTAATTTTCATCATAGGTACACTTCAACTATGACAGACAAAATGAGAGGGAATTTTTTTTTTTTAAATCAAGAAAATCACATTGTAGGGTTTTTAATGAATTTATTTGCAAATTGTGGAAAATAAGTATTTGGTCACCTACAAACAAGCAAGATTTCTGGCTCTAAAAGACCTGTAACAACTTCTTTAATAGGCTCCTCTGTCCTCCACTCGTTACCTGTATTAATGGCACCTGTTTGAACTTGTTATCAGTATACAAGACACCTGTCCACAACCTCAAACAGTCACACTCCAAACTCCACTATGGCAAAGACCAAAGAGCTGTCAAAGGACACCAGAAACAAAATTGTAGACCTGCACCAGGCTGGGAAGACTGAATCTGCAATATGTAAGCAGCTTGGTTTGAAGAAATCAACTATGGGAGCAATTATTAGGAAATGGAAGACATACAATACTGATAATCTCCCTCGATCTGCAAGCTCTCACCCCGTGGGGTCAAAATGATCACAAGAACGGTGAGCAAAAATCCCAGAACCACACGGGGGGACCTAGTGAATGACCTGCAGAGAGCTGGGACCAAAATAACAAAGCCTACCATCAGTAACACACTACGCCGCCAGGGACTGCTTAAGTCAGTACATGTCCAGGCCCGTCTGAAGTTTGCTAGAGAGCATTTGGATGATCCAGAAGAAAATTGGGAGAATGTCATATGGTCAGATGAAACCAAAATTTAACGTTTTGGTAAAAACTCAACTCATCATGTTTGGAGGACAAAGAATGCTGAGTTGCATCCAAAAAACACCATTCCTACTGTGAAGCATGGGGGTGGAAACATCATGCTTTGGGGCTGTTTTTCTGCAAAGGGACCAGAACGACTGATCCGTGTAAAGGAAATAATGAATGGGGCCGTGTATCGTGAGATTTTGAGTGAAAACCTCCTTCCATCAGCAAGGGCATTGAAGATGAAACGTGGCTGGGTCTTTCAGCATGACAATGATCCCAAACACACCGCCCGGGCAACGAAGGAGTGGCTTCGTAAGAAGCATTTCAAGGTCCTGGAGTGGCCTAGCCAGTCTCCAGATCTCAACCCCATAGAAAATCTTTGGAGGGAGTTGAAAGTCTGTGTTGCCCAGCAACAGCCCCAAAACATCACTGCTCTAGAGGATATTTGCATGGAGGAATGGGCCAAAATACCAGCAACAGTGTGTGAAAACCTTGTGAAGACTTACAGAAACGTTTGACCTCTGTCACTGCCAAAGGGTATATAACAAAGTATTGAGATAAGTATTTGGTCAATAACAAAAGTTTATTTTCCACCATAATTTGCAAATAAATTCATTAATAATCATACAATGTGATTTTCTGGACTTTTTTTTCTAATTGTCGGTCATAGTTAAAGTGTACCTATGATGACAATTACAGGCCTCTCCCATCTTTTTAAGTGGGAGAATTGCACAATTGGTGGCTGACTAAATACTTTTTTTGCCCCACTATATCTAAATGTACTGTTGCCTTTTGAGTCTCTGTGTATGTATCCAAAATATCAAATATTGGCTGACTATTTAAGGCAACCAACCAATGTGACCTTACAAAGTGGTAGACTAGACAAAGTTCTCTCTGTGACAGTAGCTAGCTTACCCCCTGGGGTTGGATTCCATGTATGGACTCACTAGTCACGCCAAACAAAATCCTCAGAAAAGGGCAATGTTGGGTTGAGGCAGAAGGATGTGTCCTAATTTGCCACCCTTCTCCCAAATCGTACACTTGCCTCGCGGCGGAGCGTGCTATGCCACTGCTTATAAGTATAAGAAATCAAAGATGTGTCAAAAATGATATCCAACGCCCTTTGTACACTTTCACCAATACTGTATACCCAGTATAGTATAGAAACATTATGACACTCTGGATACCGCCCAGCCCTATTTTCAGCTGATAGGAGTGGAACCCGGTGTGGGGGTCTGCTGCATTAGCCCAGCTGTGACAAGAACCGACGAATTGTGCGTTCCGAGATGCCATACTGCACGCCACTGTTATTTGCCTGTTTGTGGCCAGCCTGTTAGCTTGCATGATTCCTGCCATTCTCCTTCGACCTCTCAACAAGCTGTTTTCGCCTATAGGACTGCCGCTGACTGGATGTTTTTTTGTTTGTCGCACTGTTCTCGGTAAACCCTATAAACTTTCGTGCGTGAAAAGTGCAGAAGGCAGGCCATCTCTGAGATAGTGGAACTGGTACCACTGGCACTGACGATCATATCATACCACACCCACGTTGTTTAGGTCACTTGTTTTGCCCATACTAGTGTTCAATGGAACAGTAATTGAATGCCTCGATGACAGTCTGCCTGCTTTATATAACGAGCCACGGCAACGTGACTCAATGTCTGTAGGAGCAAACTATAAACTGGCCACCGAGTGTATACCATGTCCATGCTGTAAGACAACTCCATCAGACCCAATAAGACCGCATCGTGGTTTCAATGGTTCTTAACACCTGAGTCACCCGTTTCAGCTGAAAACTTCCTGGACGTGTTATTTGATGGATCTATTTATTCTGGAGCCGCCCATAGCAGAAAGCCTGTGCAGTAGACCGGAGCTCTAGAGTTGTTCAATAAAACGTCTCTAATGTCTGAGCTACAGTTCTATTATGACCCCTCTTGGAAAGCTTAGACGCTCATGAACACGCACGTGTTGACGGTTTTGCTCTACGAAACTCACAAGCCACACAGGACTCATTAGAATACAAGTCCTTGTGATAATTCCTGATTTTTTTCCTTAACTTTGTTATAGCTACCAGACATACATCAAACACTTACAAACAGATCCCAGACATGGGTATTAGACAATTGCAGTCTGGAATGATTTATTAATTAACTGCGCAAACCAGTTATATGGGATATCGCAATATTTGGAGTATCATAGAAGAGATCTGGGGAGACATCACACAACCCTCCTAATAGAGGAGAAAGGTGAGAACTGCCATGAGCCTGGAGCTAGCCTATACTTCAGTTACTACTAGACAGACATCGACCACATTGCGATTACAGAAGGGTATGCACACAGGTGACCACTTCCGGAGCAAATCATAAATACATCAAGAAGCTCTGAAGAGTTTCTAATAAAAAGGTTGGAATCGGGTTCACAACACCTCTCTTAAGAGCAAACAGCAACGCAAATAGTACACAGTTCTACAGAGGTAAACAGGAACCAAACTCACCTTGTAGGGTTCCCCAAAAAGGGGAACGTTCTCCTGGTAGAACTCCTTCTCCTGGAGGGCTTCCTGGTTCCGCCTCTCCCACTCTCGGATGCGAAGGAGATTCCGCTCTTCATTGTGGCTGCAGTGAATCAGACAGACACAGGACATAAAAATCGACGCCACTGTTTACTCATTGGCCAAATCATAACTTGAAATTTGTGCGCAAGTCTGAATTTCTGTAGACATCAATATGATTTACACAGAAGTCTGAGTACACACCTAGTCAATCTAGGCGTAGTACTGTCCAGGGGGATGTCATCATGTGTGCCCATCATAACTGGTGATGGGTGTAATGTGGGTATGTGTAGCCATCATATCTGGAGACAGGTGTAATGGGGGATGTGTGCTTATATTGGAAACAGGTGTAATTATATACAAACAGTCCTATGGGTTGCCATCACATTTGGGGGAGCCATAAGATAAGGCTGAAATATGATTTTTTAAGTATAAACTACTTAGGCTTGGGCGGTATCCAGATGTTCAGGTCGGCAAAAAAGTTATTGGGCTTCTATTACAAAAATACTAACAAAATGAACAGCGAAATCACACAGACGATGTTAGCTAAAGGCTAACGAGGGAAAACAAACAAACTAATTGCTAAGACTGGCAAATCCAGCTCAGAGAAAATCATTCTTCTGCTCCCTTAAAATAACCGTGATTGCATTTTTGATTCGTTTTTGTGAGACATGTGGCCACTTTGGTTTGTTTCCCACTGCTTCAATTGAAGGGTGTTGCACCAACCACTCTGTTGTTCCCACTATTCATGACTTTATTAGGTGTGACTGCGTCGGCCACAGAAAAATCCCCATGCATGCATTCAATTTATTTAGTCAGGCAAGCACATTATTCTCACATTTGAAAATGTAATAATAATAATAATTTGAAAATCAATGCATTGGCAAGGACCAATAAATCAAATTGTATGTCACATGCACCGAATACAACCTTACCGTGAAATGCTTACTTACAAGCCCTTAACCAACAATGCAGTTCAAGAAATAGAGGTAGGACAATATTTATTATTTACATAGTCCACCCGGACCTAGACTTGGCACTCTGGTACCACTTGCCGTGCGGTAGCAGAGAGAACAGTCTGTGATGACTGGAGTTTGATCATTTTTTGGGCCTTCCTCTGAAACCACTCAGCAAAAAAAATAAACGTCCTCTCACTGTAAACTGTTATTATTTTCAGCAAACTTAACATGTGAAAATATTTGTATGAACATTACAAGATTCAACAACTGAGACAAACTGAACAAGTTCCATAGACATGTGACTAACATAAATGGAATAATGTGTCCCTGAACAAAGGGGGTGGGGGGGGGGTCAAAATCAAAAGTAACAGTCAGTTTCAGGTGTGGCCACCAGCTGCATTAAGTACTGCAGTAAATCTCCTCATTGATTGCACCAGATTTGCCCGTTCTTGCTGTGAGATGTTACACCACTCTTCCACCAAGGCACCTGCAAGTTTCCGGACATTTTCTTGGGGTGGGAATGGCCCTACAAAAGTAGTTTGAAATGTTTTGAGATATTTTGTAGTCACTTTGCGCAAGTTGGAACCTGTGTTTTTCCGGATCAGACATTTTGGATGGAGATAGATATATATATACATACATACACACAGTGCCTTGTGAAAGTATTCTGAGACTTGATTACACACAGGTGGATTGTATATCATCATTAGTCATTTAGGTCAACATTGGATCATTCAGAGATCCTCACTGAACTTCTGGAGAGAGTTTGCTGCACTCAAAGTAAAGGGGCTGAATAATTTTGCACGCCCAATTTTTCAGTTTTTGATTTGTTAAAAAAGTTTGAAATATCCAATAAATGTCGTTCCACTTCATGATGGTGTCCCACAAAAATACAGTTTTATATCTTTATGTTTGAAGCCTGAAATGTGGCAAAAGGTCGCAAAGTTCAAGGGGACCGAATACTTTCGCAAGGCACTGTGTGTGTGTGTGTGTGTGTGTGTGTGTGTGTGTGTGTGTGTGTGTGTGTGTGTGTGTGTGTGTGTATATATATATATATATCCAAAATGTCTGATCCGGAAAAACACAGGTTCCAACTTGCGCAAAGTGACTACGAAATATCTCAAAACATTTCAAACTACTATATTAAGATAGAATTAATCGAACAAAAGGACAATTTGTGATGTTTATGGGACAAAGTGGAGTGCCAACAGAAGAAGCTCGTCAAAGGCATGATTTATATTTTTATTTCCGCGTTTTGTGTCGCGCCTGCAGGGTTCAAATATGTTCTCTCTCTCTTTTGTTTACGGAGGTGCTATCCTCAGATAATTGTATTGTTTGCTTTCGCCGAAAAGCCTTTTTGAAATCTGACATGTTGGCTGGATTCACAACACTTGTAGCTTTAATTTGGTATTTTACATGTGTGATTTCATGAAAGTTAGATTTTTATAGTAATTTTTTTGAATTTGGCACTCTGCATTTTCTCTGGCTATTGGCCAGGTGGGACGCTAGCGTCCCACATATCCCAGAGAGGTTAACTAGGCAAGTCAGTTAAGAACACATTCTTATTTTCAATGACGGCCTAGGAAAGGTGGGTTAACTGCCTTGTTCAGTGGAAGAACGACAGATTTTTACCTTGTCAGCTCAGGGATTCAATCTTGCAACCTTACGGTTAACTAGTCCAACGCTCTAACCACCTGCCTCATTCGCCTGTTACGCGAATGCAGTAAGAAGCCAAGGTAAGTTGCTAGCTAGCATTAACCTTAATCATAATCACTAGTTACACATGGTTGATGATATTACCAGTTTATCTAGCGTGTCCTGCATTGCATACATGTTGATACCTAACCATGAACATCAATGCCATTCTTAAAATCAATACACAGAAGTAAATATTTTTAAACCTGCATATTTAGCTAAAAGAAATCCAGGTTAGCAGGCAATATTAAACAGGTGAAAGTGTGTCACTTCTCTTGCGTGCAATGAACACAGAGTCAGGGTATATGTAACAGTTTGGGCCGCCTGGCTCATTGCGAACTAATTTGCCAGAATTTTACGTAATTATGACATAACATTGAAGGTTGTGCAATGTAACAGGAATATTTAGACTGATGGATGCCACCCGTTTGATAAAATACGGAACGGTTCTGTATGTCACTTAAAGAATAAACGTTTTGTTTTCGAGATGATAGTTTCCGGATTTGACCATATTAATGACCTAAGGCTCGTATTTCCATGTGTTATTATATTATAATTAATTCCCCTTGCTCTGGAACTGAAACGGAAGGAACTGAAACGTTAGCTTTCTTACATAGCACATATTGAAATGTTACTTTCTTCTCCAACACTTTGTTTTTGCATTATTTAAACCAAATTGAACATGTTTCATTATTTGAGGCTAAATTGATTTTATTAATGTATTATATTAAGTTAAGTGTTCATTCAGTACTGTTGTAATTGTCATTACAAAAAAATAAAATAAAATAAAAAAATTTAAAAAATGGGCCGATTAATCAGTATCGGCTTTTTTGGTCCGCCAATAAATCGGTATCGGTGTTGAAAATTCATAATCGGTCGACCTCTAGTCTCAACCCCGCCCTGTGCAACTGGGAACTGGACTTCCTGGCGGGCAGCCCCCAGGTGGTGATCCTCAACACTGGGGCCCCACAAGGGTGCGTTCTGAGCCCTCTCCTGTACTCCCTGTTCACCCACGACTGCGTGGCCATGCACGCCTCCAACTCAATCAAGTTTGTGGACGACACTACAGTGGTAGGCTCGATTTCAACAATGACGAGACGGCCTACAGGGAGGAGGTGAGGGCCTTCGGAGTGTGGTGTCAGGAAAATAGCCTCACACTCAACGTCAACAAAACAGAGATGATCGTGGACTTCAGGAAAAAGCAGAGGGAGCACCCCCCTACCCACATCGACGATACAGTAGTGGAGAGGGTAGTAAGTTAAGTTCCTCAGCGTACACATCACGGTCAAACTACATTGGTCAACCCACACAGACAGCATGGTGAAGAAGGCGCAGTAGCACCTCTTCAACCTCAGGAGGCTGAAGAAATTTGGCTTGTCACCAAAAGCACTCAAACTTCTACAGATCCACAACCGTAAGGCACTCCAGAGGGTAGTGACATCTGCACAACCGGGGGCAAACTACCTACCCTCCAGGACACCTACACCACCCGATGTCACAGGAAGGCCATAAAGATCATCAACCACCCGAGCCATTGCCTGTTCACCCTGCAATCATCCAGAAGGCGAGGTCAGTACAGGTGCATCAAAGCAGCGACTGAGAGATAGAAGCTGTTTTTCAATCTCAAGGCCATCAGACTGTTAACCTCTCTGAGCACGGAACCCGGTAGCGGGCTGAAATTCCACAACATACGGTGATCGCTACATAAATAGTAATCTTAAACATTCATGAAAATACAAGTGTCTCACTTATCAAAAGCCTAGAATCTTGCTAATCCAACTGCGTTGTCAGATTTAAAAAATGATTTACTGCGAAATAATACGATGCGATTATTTGAGCATAGAGCCCCCCCCCCCCCCCCAAAAAAAATAATAACCAGCACAGGCGTAACATAATCACAAACTGCATTAAAATAAATTGTTTACCTTTGACGATCTTCATCTGTTTGCAATGCTCATTGTTACACAATGAATGATCTTTTGTTTGATCAAATCCATTTTTATAGCCTAACACAAAACATTTTGTGAACCGCTTGTGTCAGGAATTCCGTCTCATTCCATTTGAGATGACACATTCCAGGTAAATAACCCACACAGAACGTGACTTTTCCCAGTCATGTTTGGTTTCACTGCAATCAACTGGTTTGTTTGTAACACAATCAAACCTGATGGGTCATTTCACGGGACGTATTGACTGAAAGAAACCGATTTGAAGACAACAAGTC
Organism: Oncorhynchus mykiss; assembly: GCF_057628025.1. Classification (NCBI taxonomy): domain Eukaryota; kingdom Metazoa; phylum Chordata; class Actinopteri; order Salmoniformes; family Salmonidae; genus Oncorhynchus; species Oncorhynchus mykiss. The sequence goes on along the minus strand of NC_143026.1, from coordinate 48,464,288 downwards.
ATGACATCATTGTGCACCAATGATTTGCCCGCTGTTTCGTTGATTGACTGTATTTTAACCCAATGACCACTGATCATCTTGAAATCTAGCTGGGTAGATAGCCAATGAGCTGAGGTAAACGGCAATAGGTCATGTTTATGTGTTGCAAGACCAACCCATGCAGTAAGCTCCGGTGTAAAGAGAGTAATTCGCTATTGAAGTTTCATACCGGAAGGAGAAACACATATTACGCACAGCGCTGTTATATATATCAATCATTATGGCGACTAAGTCAGGGAAAGCTAAATCTAAGTCTAGATATACACACAATTTTGGAATAAATTGATTGGGAAAGTGAGACAGAGATTGTTGTAGGACGATTCATTTAGCAATTATGGAGGAATATTTTTTGAACGGGAGAGGACATTGTTTTGGACTTATCATGCTTATGCCCTTGTTTGAAATTAATAATATAAGTGATTTTTTTTTAAATTTTAGAAGCATTATATAAACATGAAATGTCATGAAATGTGAGATGCGTGTGTCTGCCGCCCCACCCCAACCCACATGAAATAGCCTATTTGATGCTGTTGAGGGGAGGGCAGGCCCACACAACAATGGCCAAAGTGAAATGGAGAGAGTAGATAAAGCTGGTCTGTTGTAATATAATAAAGACAGTAGATCTAGCTGAAATGTCATAATATAAAAGACAGTAGATCTAGCAGGTCATAATAATACACTGCTCAAAAAGATAAAGGAAACACTTAAACAACACAATGTAACTCCAAGTCAATCACACTTCTGTGAAATCAAACTGTCCACTTAGGAAGCAACACTGATTGACAATAAATGTCACATGATTTTGTGCAAATGGAATAGACAACAGGTGGAAATTATAGGCAATTAGCAAGACACCCCCAATAAAGGAGTGGTTCTGCAGGTAGTGACCACAGACCACTTCTCAGTTCCTATGCTTCCTGGCTGATGTTTTGGTCACTTTTGAATGCTGGCGGTGCTTTCACTCTAGTGGTAGCATGAGACGGAGTCTACAACCCACACAAGTGGCTCAGGTAGTGCAGCTCATCCAGGATGGCACATCAATGCGAGCTGTGGCAAGAAGGTTTGCTGAACTCCAGCAGGCCACAAATGTGCATGTGTCTGCTCAAACGGTCAGAAACAGACTCCATGAGAGTGGTATGAGGGCCCGACGTCCACAAGTGGGGGTTGTGCTTACAGCACAACACCGTGCAGGACGTTTGGCATTTGCCAGAGAACACCAAGATTGGCAAATTCGCCACTGGCGCCCTGTGCTCTTCACAGATGAAAGCAGGTTCACACTGAGCACATGTGACAGACGTAACAGAGTCTGGAGACGCCGTGGAGAACGTTCTGCTGCCTGCAACATCCTCCAGCATGACCGGTTTGGCAGTGGGTCAGTCATGGTGTGGGGTGGCATTTCTTTGGGGGGCCACACAGCCCTCCATGTGCTCGCCAGAGGTAGCCTGACTGCCATTAGGTACCGAGATGAGATCCTCAGACCCCTTGTGAGACCATATGCTGGTGCGGTTGGCCCTGGGTTCCTCCTAATGCAAGACAATGCTAGACCTCATGTGGCTGGAGTGTGTCAGCAGTTCCTGCAAGAGGAAGGCATTGATGCTATGGACTGGCCCGCCCGTTCCCCAGACCTGAATCCAATTGAGCACATCTGGGACATCATGTCTCGCTCCATCCACCAACGCGACGTTGCACCACAGACTCTCCAGGAGTTGGCGGATGCTTTAGTCCAGGTCATCAGGAGCATGCCCAGGCGTTGTAGGGAGGCCATACAGGCACGTGGAGGCCACACACACTACTGAGCCTCATTTTGACTTGTTTTAAGGACATTACATCAAAGTTGGATCAGCCTGTAGTGCGGTTTTCCACTTTAATTTTGAGTGCGACTCCATGGGTTGATAAATGTGATTTCCATTGATAATTTGTGTGATTTTGTTGTCAGCACATTCAACTATGTAAAGAAAACAGTATTTAATAAGAATATTTCATTCATTCAGATCTAGGATGTGTTATTTTAGTGTCCCCTTTATTTTTTTGAGCAGTGTATATTATTTTGTTCACCCATAATGACAGTGAAAACATGTTGATTTTTTGTTTTCAAATGTTTTGTAAATACAAAAATATCTAATTTACATAAGTATTCACAGTATACATAAGTATTCACATCCCTGAGTAAATACTTTGGGAGCAATTAAAGCCGTGAGCCTTTCTAGGTAAGTCTCTAAGAGCTTTCTACACCTGGATTGTGCAACATTTGCCCAGGATTATTTTTTTAAATTTTTATAATTCTTGCCAAAGATTTTTTTGGCAGATTTTAGTCAAAACTGTAACTCGGACACTCAGGAACATTCACTGTCTTGTTGGTAAGCAGCTCTAGTGTAGATTTGGCCTTGTGTTTTAGGTTATTGTCCTGCTGAAAGGTGAACTCATCTCCCCACTGTCTGGTGGAAAGCAGTTCTTGGCTCCATTACGTACATTTTTTATCCTGAAAACTCCCCAAATCCTTAAATATTACAAGCATACCCATAACATGATGCAGCCACCACTGTGGTTGAAAATATGGAGTTGTACTAATTATTACCCTCTTCACCCCATCTTAACTTACATCTCTGCTCCCTGTCATACACGAGGAAGGCACATGAAAACACCAGGCAGAGGACAAGCTGGGTCATTCCTGAGAGCTAGGCCTGGAGAAAGATCAACATGTGGGTTACCCTGTATCATTAGGCTACTCAGAACTCACTGACTGATATAGATTGGGGGTGGTGAAAAGATATTCAGGCACTGATGGTAAACACAATGGAAGTGAAATACGAAACTGTATTAATTGGCTATGTCATAGCTAATTTCTAAAGATACATATTTTTTGCTCGTCATATGCCAATATATATCTGCTATATGACAAGTTATTCAGTGGGTGATGAGGATATCAGATAAAAAGTGGGGGGCCAAAAACATAAATTGCCCCCCTAATCTAATAGTGGTAGTGGCTTAGCCTGCCCGATGGCTCAGCTCTCTCACACACACACATCCAGCTCAGCTCCTGACTAAGCAAATCGGACTGAATCGTTATCAAAATAAAAAAAAGTATCTTTCCAGCATCGTGTCAGAGCCCATTTATCTAGATGCGTATTGAATCGTGTTTGTAAGGAGAGATGCACATCCCTACACAATACCAATTTTGCCATACTTCTTAGTATTGTGGCAAGGAAACAAAACATGAATCTGATTGAACGTTTTTAGAAAAACAGTCCTAATGTTGGAAACAAACACGTCATCCAGAGTCACATTCATTTACTTCACACAATATTGTACATACATGAGGACTTTCCTGCTTCATGTTTTCGCCATGGAAAAACATTGATACTGATATATCACAGCCCAAGCTAGTAGGCTAGTTATCCTGGGCTACACACCTTTAGGTTTAGTTTCATGAGCAGACATCAGCTGGCTACAATAGTTTATTCCAGAAGACAGGTCTAATGCCATACCAAAGCAGTAGACCAATCTAACTTTCATGAACCCAAACAGGGATGTACTTCTGTGAATATTATTATTATTATTATTATTATTATTATTATTATTATTAACTCCTGTTTTTAGGTCAGTGTTGTGACACCGAGTGACAGAGCCTCGCTTGTTATTAGTCTCAAACCTGATATTCAAAGTTTCTGATTATCTTCAAAAGACTGCTAGAAACGTACAATTAACAGGCACAATGTTAACTTGCATTCCTCCCCTTCCCTGAGTTTGGGGCAATGGGCTTTATTGGAAAACAAACAGGTTGGGAAAACGGTTTCAACTGACCACTGTAAAAGGCTGTTCATGCGCAGGAGGCGTAGCTAACTAGTCGCCATATTCAATCTCCTGGTTAGCAAATTAGATTGAATGCCAACACGGATTGATTGAATGTAGCTACACTAGTTCTTCTGTAAAACGTTGAACTACGGTTAACGGTACCTAGCTATTAGCTAATATAAGGTTAATCCACAACAGCTAGCTAAAGTAGTTAGCTATTACAGCATGCTAACTGCTAGATACAGTAAGGATTAGCTAGGCATCGATTTATCTAACCAATTATTTCCATCTGACACTTACGAGTGTGAGCTAACTGTCTAACTAATTGCCTAACTAGCAACTACATTCATGTGAAACAGTTAGCTCGTTTAAACTCACAGGACCACACGTTAAATTACATAACGTAGCTAGCTAACGTTAATGGGCAGTTATTTTACTAAACCGTGCTATCCAAAATAGTTGTTAGCAAACTACACTGTTAATTGAAATACGATGGCATGTTTTGAAGTTAGCTCACAGCCTTATATACTAACGTTAGTTATATAAACACACACCGATGTCGTCGATCAGCTGGTTAGAAGTGGCACAAGCTTGCTAACTAAAATCACACTACACAGCTGTGGTGAGCAGTGATTACACCAAAAACGGTATGGTAACGCAGTTATTACGTTTAACTGATAACTTTTACAGCAAGCCTCTCTAGCTACATTCAAACGTATATATCAAAGTAACATGCCAAAATTCAACTTTTAGACTAGCTGCTCTTCTTAGTTTGCTCACTATGCTGTGTAAATTGATTGACCTAGCTAGCTAGTTCGTAGACTAGCTAACATTATCATTGTCTGCTTACCTTGAGCGAGCTGCCATGGTGCGCGTCAAAAACAAAATTTCAAGTTGCTTGCCATGTGTTATTGACAATCCGTGATTGGATAACCTCCTCTTGATTACATTATTTACCAGTCAAATACCATCGTATTCTTTAAATAACTGTCAATAACAGCGACCACAGCAAGAATAACTATGTACTTCCGGGTCACGGATTTCATCTTCTTCTTATTCTTTGGGAATTTGGTTGGCGGATTGCATCCAACTTTTATGTGCATAGAGCACCACCTACTGTACTGGCGTGTGAGACCATTCATGGCCTACCTACATTATATTCTTAGATACAATAATGCAAAATTGTGGAAAAGGAAAATTACCCTACCACCTACTAACTCTCTCAACAACAACAAAAACACCACCCCTCCACTATTTAACCCTACCTAGTCCTACTCCAGATCAACGGTCTGAGAGGACATATCAGTACCACTCAACACCCCCTGCAGCTGTTTTATTTTAGCAATCCCAAATACTTCTCTGCCGCTTCCACCACAACCTCTATTTTCTGTCTTTCCATCCATTTTACAAACCTTTTCTCCCCAATTTCGTGGGGAGAATCTTGTCTCATCGCTACAACTCCCGTACAGGCTCGGGAGAGACGAAGGTCGAAAGCCATGCGTCCCCCGAAACACAACCCAACCCAACCCAGCCAATTGTGCGTCGCCCCATTGACCTCCCGGTCACGGCTGGCTGCGACAGAGCCTGGGCTCGAACCCAGGGTCTCTGGTGGCACAGCTAGCACTGTTACACCCGGGAGTCCCCCTTTCCATCCATTTCTGCAGTACAATTGACAACCATGGCTATAAATGCTAAAAAAGCCCAACTTACTGAAGCAAATTTTCTTCCCATCACCCTCTCTTGATCTCTGCCTACTGACAGGAATCCTCTCAGGATCCTTCTCTCTGTAGCTGTCTTCCTCTACCACTCTCTTCACTGCTTCGGCATACGACACTCTCTGTACTACTCTAACCCTGGCAACCTCAATCTGCCTTTCTCCCACCGGACACCTCCGATCTCCAGCCCCATGATCACCCCCACAACAAACAGACAACTTTCTCCACAGATATAACTCCTTTCAACGGCACCCTGCTCTGGAGAGCAAAGCACATTTCTTGTCCCTAATCTCGTAATCCACAGCGCCCTCTCCCTCTGAGCGGAGGAAACACACTCTGAGTAACCTTCACCAACTCAATAGTACCCAACCTCTCCTCCACCCAACCTGACACCACACATAGATCAACCAAACAGCAAGGATCCATTCTCTCTACAAATCTCACTCCCACTGGGCCAAAATCATCCTTATCAACCTTGGGATGAGCATCCTTGGGACGAGGCCCGAATTCGGCGATCCTTGCCGCAGGTACTTCACCCTCATGCTCAACAAGTTCCATCTCTGAACTACTGGAGCACCTGTCCCTGTTTTTGCACTAGTCGCACCCACCTTCCTCACCTCACTACTTCCCTCTAAATTCAACTTCTTCTCAGCAGTCATCACTGCACCTGACACCACATTTAATTCCTCCTCCTCCTCGTCCTGTTCCATTTCCTCCTCAAGCTCTTCCAAAAGTTCTGTGCAATCCTCCATTCCATATTCACTCAAAAAATATTCCATGTCTCTCCTTTTTTTCTTGTCCATCATCTTCTCTTTCACCAGATCTTTCAGAAGGCTGGTGTAATCCCCCACTCCATGTTTGGGTCACAGATTTTTGGAATCATTCAGAATAACAGTTCCATCCTGTCAATAAAATAAAAGGGTATTTGTCACATGCAAGTGTAGACTAACAGTGAAATGCTTACTCACAGGTCTTTTCCAACAGTACAGAGTTAAAGATACTCAGTTGAGTATCTTACCTAGTTATTTTCTGATGATCTCATTTGGCTCTTTTGGCAAGTATGTGTGTGCTTCCTATCACAGTTCGCTCTTATCTCTGTATGTTGACAGACACTCCCCACCCCATGTCTGCAACCCTTATACTTTAGTGTACCATGCTCATACAACCCATGTAGAATTCTTAGTCTCCAGCAGCGTTTGGAACTGCCGACCTGCGGTCAAAAAGACTGAGTTCATCTCAGTCTATATTGCCCTTCAGTCCCTACACTTTCTGGCCCTGACATGGACATGGATTACCCCAGAGGACACTGCTACTCCAGCTGCTCTCTTGTCATCTGACTATGTGTTCTCTCATAGTCTGAGAGTATCTGGTCGTAGCAGTAGTGGCACAGGGCTACTCATTTCTCCTAAGTGGAGATTTTCTCTTTTCCGCCTTTCACCTGTCTATCTCCTCATTTAAATTCCATACAGTCACTGTCACTTGTACCTCAAGCTTAACATTGTTGTCATCTATCGTACCTCAATGACACCTTGACAAGCTGATTTCCAGACGATGGCTCACCCCTCATTGTACTGAGTGAATATAACCTCCTGACACCTAATTTCAATTAATTTCTTTCCACCTCTTTCTTTCCATTTATTTCCTATTTTGATTTCACACTTTCCCAGTCACCTTCCACTCACAAGGTAGGCAATACACTTGACCTCATTTTCACTAGAGGCTGTTCGCCTACTAATCTTACTGCAATCCCCCTCTATGTCTCTGATCACTACTTTGTTTCATTTTCTTCCAATCTCTCCTCCAATCCTACCCACTCAGCCCCTACCTTGATGTTTTCTGCCGCTACTCTCTCCTCTTCTACGCAAGCCTACCAGACAAGTTGAATGCCTTTTATGCTCGCTTCGAGGCAAGCAGTACTGAAGCATACACGAGAGCACCAGCTGTTCTAGATGACTGTGTGATAGCGCTCTCGGTAGCCGATGTAAACAAAACCTTTACACAGTTTAACATTCACAAAGCCACTAGGCCAGACGGATTACCAGGACGTGTACTCAAAGCATGCGCGAACCAACTGCCAAGTGTCTTCAATGACATTTTCAACCTGTCCCTGACCGAGTCTGTAATACCTACATGTTTCAAGCAGACCACCATAGTCCCTATGCCCAAGGAAGTGACGGTAACCTGCCTAAATTATTACAGCCCTGTAGCACTCACATCGGTAGCCATGAAGTGCTTTGAAAGGCTGGTCATGTTCATTGACTACAGCTCAGTGTTCAACACCATAGTGCCCACGAAGCTCATCACTAAGCTAAGGACTCTGGGACTAAACACCTCCCTCTGCCACTGGATTCTGCACTTCCTGAAGGGCCACCCCCAGGTGGTAACAGTAGGCAACAACACGTCTGCCACGCTGATACTTAACACTGGGGCCCCTCAGAGGTGTGGACTTAGTCCCCTCCTGTACTCCCTAATCACCCACGACTGCGGGGCCAAACACGACTCCAACACCATCATTAAGTTTGCTGATGACACAACAGTGGTAGGCCTGATCACAACAACGATGAGACGGCCTATAGGGAGGAGGTCAGAGAACTGGCAGTGTGGTGCCAGGACAACAACCTCTCCCTCAATGTGAGCAAGACAAAAGGAGCTGATCGTGGACTAAAGGAAAAGGCGGGCCGAACAGGCCTCCATTAACATCGAAGGGGCTGTAGTGGAGCGTCTCGAGAGTTTCAGGTCCTTGGTGTCCACATCACCAACAAACTTTCACTGTCCAAACATACCAAGATAGTCGTGAAGACTTCCCCCTCAGGAGACTGAAAAGATTTGGCATGTGTCCCCAGATCCTAAAAGGTTCTACAGCTGCACCACCTCAACTAACCTGTACCCCCGCACCCTGGCTCGGTACCGGTACCCCCTGTATGTAGCCTTGTTATTGTTATTTTGTTACTTTTTATTATTCTTTTTTACTTCAGTCTATTTGGTAAATAGTTTCTTTACTCTTCTTGAACTGCACTGTTGGTTAAGGGCTTGTAAATAAGCATTTCACTGTAAGGTCTACCTACACTTGTTGTATTCGACTTATGTGACAAAGTTTGATTTGATTTCTATCTGATAAAATAATTTATAAAGGTTAAAGATAATGATTAAAGAATTCTATCCGCAAACTTAACAATTAGGGAGTATAGGTTATGTAGCATATATAAGGTATAATAAAAATATTAAACATAAGTCTGGGGAAAGAGAGGAATGTGTGTGTGTGTGCCTAAAGAAAACACAGAGAACAATTCAACTGTGTTTGAACCGACCCGGTTAGAACGCTGAGAAATACATACACATGGTTAGCAGATGTTAATGCGAGTGTAGCGAAATGCTTGTGCTTCTAGTTTCGACAATGCAGGAATAACCAACGAGCAATCTAGCCTAACAATTCCACAACTACTACCTTATACACACAAGTGTAAAGGGATAAAGAATATGTACATAAAGATATATGAATGAGTGATGGTACAGAACGGAAATAGGCAAGATGCAGTAGATGGTATAGAGTACAGTATATACATATGAGATGAGTAATGTAGGGTATATAAACATAACGTGGCATAGTTTAAAGTGGCTAGTGATACATGTATTACATAAACATGGCAAGATGCAGTAGATGATATAGAGTATAGTATATGCATATACATATGAGATGTGTAATGTAGGGTATGTAAACATTATATTAAGTGGCATTGTTTAAAGTGGCTAGTGATACATTTTTTACATCAATTTCCATCCATGTTTAAAGTGGCTGGAGTTGAGTCAGTATGTTGGAAGCAGCCACTCAATGTTAGTGGTTGCTGTTTAACAGCCTGATGGCCTTGAGATTGAAGCTGTTTTTCAGTCTCTCGGTCCCTGCTTTGATGCACCTGTACTGACCTCGCCATCTGGATGATAGTAGGGTGAACAGGCAGTGGCTCAGGTGGTTGTTGTCCTTGATGATCTTTATGGTCTTCCTGTGACATCGGGTGGTGTAGGTTTCCTGGAGGGTAGGTAGTTTGCCCCCGGTGATGCGTTGTGCAGACCTCACTACCCTCTGGAGAGCCTTACGGTTGTGGGCGGAGCAGTTGCCGTACCCGGTGGTGATACAGCCCGACAGGATGCTTTCGATTGTGCATCTGTAAAAGTTTGTGAGTGCTTTTGGTGACAAGCCGAATTTCTTCAGCCTCCTGAGGTTGGTCACAAGTAATGGACATTATGGAACAAAACAACAATTTATTGTGGAACTAGGACTCCTTGCACTGCATTCTGATGAAAGATCATCAAAGGTAAGGGAATATTTATGATGTAATTTCGTATTTCTGTTGACTCCAACATGGCGGAGAAATATTGTTACGTCTTAGCGCCGTTTTAGATTATTGCATGGTATGCTTTTTTCGAAACGTTTAAAAAGAATCTGACACAGCGGTTGCATTAAGAACCAGTGTATCTTTAATTATATGTAAAACATGTATCTTTCGTCAAAGTTTATGATGAGTATTTCTGTTATCTGGCGTAGCTCTCTGTGATTACTCCGGATATTTTGGAGGCATTTCTGAACATGGCGTCAATGTAATCCGAGATTTGTGGATATAAATATGCATATTATCGAACATAACATAAATGTATTGTGTACCATGGTGTCATATGAGTGTCATCGGATGAAGATTATCAAAGGTTAGTGATTAATTCTATCTCTAATTCTGCTTTTGTGACTATCTTTGGCTGGGAAAAATGGCTGTATGTTTTGGGGAATTTAGCGGTGATCTAACATAAATATGTTGTGTTTTCGCTGTAAAACATGTAAAAAATGTTTATCTTTCATTTGCTGTATTGGACTTGTCAATGTGTGAAAGTTAAATATTTCCCCAAAATATTTTTGAATATCCCGCGCTGCCTTGAATATCCCACGCAACGGGGGCGGGACCCCTAGCCATAAGAAGTTATTAAGGGTCTCTTTTCCTGACAGCATGGCCATTCAATATTGGCCATGCTGTCAATGAAGCATGATTTTTGCCGCGCTCAAAACAACTGTTAACTCTGAACTTTGTGAGTTCAAGACAACTGGGAACTCGGGAAAAATGAGCTATTACTGGGAAAATACGTTTTGAACTTTCATCCAACTCAGAATTGTAAATCGGGAACTCGGGCCTCTTTCTAGAGCTACGACCTGAAACCGAGTTCCCAGTTGTCTTGGAAGCACCATAAATCCAGAGAATGACAGACTTTGATGACAAAATTTGCCCACGAAAGACCGTCACGCCACCTTCCTGTTGGGTACTAAGCTGTTATTAGCCCATGTGCCTCACCCTAAAAATGTGGTCTATTTTCACTTCTTAATTTAGCCTACTGTTCTGACTTGGTGGTGCACATGTAGCCTATAACCTGTTTTTGAGAAATGTAATCATTGAATATTGTAAGAGCTTTTTGTCTGCTTATATGCCCCATTTATTTATCCTACTGACTTGGGTTCTGACTTGGTGTACAGAGAGAACGGCCCATGTTCTGAATTCTGTCACTGTACATTTCAAAAAGTGCTGAACAAATAGTTATATTGACTACGTCCGTCCTAGCTCACTCATTAATGTCTTAATCGACATTACGGATTGCCTCTTATCCGCTTGTCGTCTCCTTATGCCATAGTTTGTACATATCAACGGTGGGTAGAAACCACATTTGTTTAAGCATGTCAGCCATATCAGCTATGTTTTTTTAAAGGCAGTAAATGAGGCTGAATAAACTGTTACGCTGCCAGACAAGGCACCGCTGATAGCCAGGTGTAGCACTGGTATAGTGCAATTAATGTATTGTTTAGTGTTGTGTTGTGTAGTGGCTTTGCTGGCATGCATCCCAAATTAAACACTTTTGCCTCACCAAGATTTACATGCTAAAATAGCCACTGGACATGACGATCGATGCTTGGCTGCCGTTTGTCAAATGAAAATAATATAATTGTTATAGGGTGATTATGCAACTATGGGCACTTCCATGTCCTCGGGTCAATTTTGGGGATTTTACGCAAAATAAAACAAATACTTGTATGTTAAGTTCACACTGCAACCACCTCATACTTTTTTTAACACCTCTCTATCAAGTATTTTAGCTACTTTTTAGATGCATTTTATACCTAAATTTCACTATTTTGCCCTTGTCCCTGACCCAGACTTTTAAGCTTCATCTATGTTTTTCCCTGAGAAAACATTAATAATTCCGCATTATATAATGTTATGTACTACAGAAAGAGTCAATGAAATAAAATCTATATCAATATTTATTGTGAGTATGCCCTTTATATTGTTTTTTACACAAGCTATACCTGTCCTTTGGGAGTGGTGTCATTTCCACCACTGAGGACAAATTCCTCATTAAGAAAGTTTTTTCAAGAGAATGTTAATTTAGTTAACATGGAAACATATTGTGACACTGAAGCACATGGCTGCAGTGGACAGTTGTTCCAGATGTGATGTCCTGAAGTTTAAGAAAAGTCGAGGTAAATATTGATTGTGTTGAGAATATTTTAATTGTCAGTCATTTCCAAACAGGCTATAATTTCTTTAATTTGTGGTAGAACTTTTGCATTTTTTAAATATTTTATGTATTTAAGGTAAATGATATGCTAGCTGTAATAATAATCAAAGCACGCTAAGCTGTCTGTCAATTTTCTCCAGAAACTGTAGAAATGTCATTTCCATCAGTCATTCCCATCACCAACTTAAATGTGATGGAAATGACAAAGTGGTGGAAATGACACAAATCCATTATCTTATTCATTTCTACTTAACATTTGTTTTAAAATTAGGCTTATTTAATCATTTTAAATTAATTGAATCTAGAAAATGCTCCAAGGTTAAAAACTAAGTAGTATTTGTCTTTATTTTTAGAAGATGCCACATAAAACAGCACAGAGGTCACAGACATATAGAAACAAAATGTGTTTTTATCATATACGATACCAGGAACATCTGCAAAAAGACAGGGAGAGATACTGGAAGAAAAAAAGAGAAGGGAGAAGTGAAATCTATCTCTGAGCTTACAAAACAAGAACAAAGAAACAAGCGATGGCAATGAAAATATAACCACCAGGATTAGAAGACAGACTTTAAAGAGAACAGTTGCAATGGAGACCTACCTATCAGCCAACACACCACCTCAGTCACCAGATGACTTGCAGTCAGAACATGAGGCTAACATACCTGCACCTAACTTACCTACCCCTGATGCACACCCTGGTACCCCTTCCTCATCGTCTGCAACATGAATGAGAAGTCGAATACTTGCTGGAAGGAAAAAGGTTGGAAGAGGTCGCTCAAAAGCATACAGAGATCTTAGTACGACAAATGTCAAACTTGATAATGCTTTACGGAAAGTGAAAAATACAAAAAAAGGTATGATCGACTGATGAACAAAATGAAGAGACAAGATTCCCCAAAGACAAAGACAGAACAGCAAATGAAGGGAACTCCGAAGAACTTGAGAAGGATTTAGAGTTAAAACAATAGTATAAAAAAATGTGCAGTGCCAAAGACAAACAAGTGGCTTCAAAAATTCTCAGAGGCAACATCCTGACAAAGTATGGCCTGGTCAAAGCCGCAAACAGAGAATTATGATTTTCAGCAAAAGCAATGAGGGCAAATGAAAACAGGCCATCAAGTCTTCAATACTCCAGGAAAAATCAGTGTAACAGAATTAGCACTGCCACAGAAGAGAAAATCACTAGATTCTATGAATGTGATGACAACAGCAGAGCAACAACAGGGAAAAAGGACACACTAACGAGGAACAAGAAAAAAAAGCAGAAGCACTTCTTGAGTGGCACAATTCATAACCTTTATCAGACGTTTTAAAAACGAGTCTGGAATAGACAGCACCATTAGTATGTAAATAAACTGTGATAGGACCAAAGAGTTGTGATTTTTCCATAAATAGACAAGTATTTAACTCTCCATGGTTGCAGAATCTTATCTTTTTTTGCAAACTTTCTATTGAAATTGATATTCAATTCATATTTTTTAGCTTAAGTATATCTACACCCATTTTATTGTTAAACTACAAGGTAGTGTAAACACTGTATTTTAACAGACAAGAACAACTCAAGGACAAAACTACATACGTTAAAAAAGGCACATATTAATGCATACAGACAAACTATCTAGGTCAAATAGGGGAGAGGCGTTGTGACGTGAGGTGTTACATTATTTGTTTTTTTAAATTAGGTTTGCTGTTTATTTGAGAAATATGAGATAGAACAGAGCTCCATGAAATAATGGCTCTATATAATACTGTATGCTTTCTTGAATTTGTTCTGGATTTGTGGACGGTGAAAAGACCCCTGGTGGCTTGTCTGGTGGCGTAAGTGTGTGTGTCAGAACTGTGTGTAAATTGACTATGCAAAAAAAAAGGGATTTTCAACACATTATACATCATATGAGCAAAGAAATATAGAATTTTATTTGGAACGCTAAGCCAAATAAACAAACCTATTTATATAATGAATATGAGTTTGGGGGGCTAAAAGTATTCAATATTAAAGCTTTAAAAGCTTCACTCATGCATAAGTTATTATCAGGTATGAAGGTAAGACCCAAATGCAAGCCATGTCAAATAAACAATAGTTTAATAATTCAATGGGGCAGGCGATAGACAGGTCCAGACAGGCTGGGGTCAGCAAACCAGAGGTGGGGCAATGGTACCGGATGGCAGGCAGGGTCAGGGTAAGGCAGAGGTTGCTAATACAGAAGGGGACAAAGGTACAGGTCGGCAGGCAAGCTCGGAGTCAGGGGCAGGCAAGGGTCAAAACCAGGTGGACAAGGAAACAGGAGACAAAGGGCTGTGAGACATGAATTTGACTCTGGACTCATGAAAGGTGGGATGTATACAAAGTGTACAGGACAACAGAAGACGAACATCAAATGGGCTAATGATCTGGGAGATGGAAATGGGCTGATAAACCGAGGGGAGTGTTTGCGGGATTACACCTGGAGGGGCAGATCCCGGGTGGATAGCCATACCTTCTGCCCGAGACGATACCGGTGAGCTGGGGTCCGATGGCGAGCCGCTTGTCGTCGATACCTGGAGGTGGACTTGAGGAGGACCGACTGGGCTCTCCTCCAGGTACGACAACAGCGGCGGACAAACATCTGGGCAGAAGGTATGCTGACCTCCTCTTCCTGCTCAGGGAAGAGCGGGTGCTGATACCCCAGGGAACACTCAAACGGTGATAGGCCCCTTGGCAGAGCAGGGAAGGGTGTTGCGGGCGTCTTACACCCACACCAGCTACTGGCTCCAGGTGGTGGGGTTGGCAGAGAACAGTCAGCACAGGGGAGTCTCAATGTCCTGGTTGGCTCGCTCTGACTGGCAGTTAGACTGGGGATGGAACCCAGAGGACAGACTGGCCGACAACCCAATGAAGGTGCAGAATGCCTTCCAGAACTGGGATGAGAATTGAGGGCCACGGTCGGAGACCATGTCCACGGGCAGTCCATTGATCCAGAAGACGTGCTGCACCATGAGCTGGGCCGTCTCCTTGGCAGAGGGTAACTTGGGGAGAGAAATTAAGTTGCCGACCTTGGAAAAGTGATCCACCACGGTCAGGATGGTGGTGTTGCCATCAGACGGGGGAGACCCGTGACAAAGTCCAGGGAGATGTGAGACCATGGGCGGTGAGGGAAGGGCAGATGTTGGAGGAGGCCAGTCGGAGCTTGTCGATGGGTCTTGTTCCGTGAAAAGACCGTGCAGGTGGCGACAAAGGCGGCAACGTCCGGAACCATGGTAGGCCACTAAAAGCGTTAGAGCACGAAGGCCAGGGTTTGCTGGGAGCCCGGGTGCATGGCAAGCCTGGAGGAATGGGCCCACTCCAGGACCGTGGAGTGGACAGCATCAGGCACGAACATCCAGTAACCTGGCCCCCCCCCCAGGGTTCGGCTGGGACCGCTGCGCCTCCCGAACCTGTTTCCCGATTCCCCAGCTGAAGTGCGTCGCCGGGCACAAGGTGGGAAGAATGGTCTCGGGCTCTTGGGTGGTAGCCGTGGGGCTATAGTGGCGAGACAGAGAATCCGGCTTGACGTTCTTTGATCCCGGCCGGTCGGAGAGGGAAAAGTTGAACTGGGAAAACAGCAGGGCCCAACCCACCTGCCTGGAATTGAGACACCTGGCGGTGTGGAGATACTGCGAGAAGCTCCCGATTCCCCACATCGTAATTCCTCTCCGGTGGCGGTGAGGTGATGGGAGAAGGCGCAGGGATGCAGCTTAAGCTCCAGGGCAGAATGTTGGGACAGAACAGCCCCCACTCCGACGTTCCTGCAGAGATGATGTAGCCCAGAAAGGGAATGGTGGAGCGATGGAACTATTTTTTCTGCCTTAACGAACAACTGGTTCTCCAGAAGGTGCTGGAGAACCTCCCGAAAATGGTGCACGGGTTCTTGGGGGGAGCGGGAGAAGACGATGATGTCATCAATGTAGACGAAGACGAACAGGTTCAGCATGTCAAGGAGAACGTCATTCACCAGAGGCTGGAACACGGCAGGGCCGTTGGTGAGGCCAAAGGGCATCACCAGATATGTGTAGTGGCCACTGGCCGTGTTGAAGGCAGTCTTCCACTCGTCCCACTCTCGTATCCGCACCAGGTGGTAGGCATTTCGTAGATCCAGCTTGGAGAACACAGTTGCCCCATGGAGCGGCTCGAAGGCTGAGGAAATTAGTGGTAGCGGATAACGGTTCTTTACAGTGATGTCATTAAGTCCCCAGTAGTCAATGCACAGGCGCATGGTCTTGTTCTCCATGAAGAAGAACCCCTGAGCCAGCGGGAAAGGAAGAGGGACGGATAAATCCAGTAGCTAGGGAGTCCACAATGGAGTCCTCCATAGCCTTGGTTTCAGGTCCCGACAGCGTGTAAAGACGCCCCCGGGTAGTGCTAGGGAGAAAGTCAATCCCACAGTCAGAGGGGCGGTGCGGCGGAATGGAAGTGTCCCGGGACTTGATGAACACCTCCCGAAGATCCTGGTACTCCGCAGGAATGGCGGAGAGCACCGGGAAACACCTCAGAGGACTCAGGAAGGGGTCCCAGGGGCATGTTGCGCTGACTTCAGACAATGGCCGTGGCAGAACAGACTCCAGTCCATGATGGCACCCGTAGACCAGTTGATGTCACTGGAGCCAGGAGAATTCCAAAACCACAGGAATCTGCGGGGCCTTGATGAGCAGTACTGAATGGTCTCACTGTGATTCCTTGACACACGTAGGTTGATGGAAGTGGTGTCATGGGTGACCCAACCTATAGAACGCCCGTCCAACGCTCTAACATCCACGGGAATGGAGAGAGGCTGAGTGGGGATGTTCAGCTCGGAAGCCAGTGTGACATCCAAAAAGCTCTCATCGGCTCTAGACTCAATGAGGCCCTGGAGACATTTGGACTGGTTTCCCCACAGCAGAATGACATGAAAAAGGCTGCAAGTAAGGCAAGCAAAAAGGTTCCCCATATGGCCCACTAGGGTACTCGCTCCTACCGGTGAGCCTGGTCTTTTACCGGACACGAGGACACAAAATGAACAAAAGTCCCGCAATATAGATAGCTCCTTGTGCTGATCCGGTGTTCCCGTTCCGCTGGCGACAGCCCAGCCCTGTCTAGTTACATGGACTCGGGAAACAGTGCCTCGGCACTCCTCTGTGACTCTCAAGGAAGGTCGCGAAATCTCAGAGGCTCTTGGCCACGGGACTGTCGGGGTCTTCCAGGATGAATCGGAGGTGAGGTGGAATCCCTGAACGTGTGAGTGAAATCAAATATCCTCTCCATCCGCCATTCCCACAATTTCCCATCAATGCAGATGGTCAAAGCAATGAGGGAGTCAAAATCTATGGGCAACTCCAGAGCCACAAGCTCGTCCTTAACCTCCTCCGAGACATCGTGCAGGAACATGTCGAACAGTGCTTTCGGGTTCCACGCACTCTCCGCTGCCAACGTATGGAAATCCACCGGATAGTCAGCCAGAGATGCCAGAGATGGATTAACTTCCCTGGCAGCTTCTCTCCCGGAGAACGGGACATAAAAAATCTTCCTCACCTTTCCCAAGAACCACTCCAGGCTCACGCTTATGACCGGCTGCTGTTCCCATACCGCGGTAGCCCAGGTGAGCGCCCTTCCAGACATTAGTGTGATGAGGTAGGCTATTTTGGAGCGATCCGAGGGGAAGGAGGAGAGCTGAAGCTCGAAAATGAGGGCACATTGAGCAAAAAATGCCCGACAGGTGTTCTGCTCTCCATTAAAGGTTTCCAGAGGAGGTAACCAGGGCTCCCGGGAAGTTGGAATGGCCGGTGGAGTGGCACTGCTAACTGCCGAATTGCTGAGGGACGGTGGGTTTACCACCGAGGCAGGCTGCCCCCCAGATGACCCGCGGAATTGCTCCAGCAGCATGTCCAACGCCCGGTCATGGCACTCAGCCAACGTTTGGACCCCCTCCATCAGCCCACAAAGCAATTCCCTGTGCCTAGCAATGGAGGCTCCTTGGGAAGAGATGGCGTTGCGCAGCTGGTCCGGACCTGCTGGGTCAGTTATGGCCAATTTGTACTATCAGGTATGTAGATAAGACACAGATGCAGGCCATGTCGAATAAACAATAGTTTAATAATTCAATGGGCAGGTGATAGACAGGTCAAGGCAGGCAGGGGTCAGCAAGCCAAAGGTGGGGAAACGGTACCGGACAGCAGGCAGGCTCGCGGTTAGGGTAAGGCAGAGGTCGGTAATCCAGAAGGGGGCAAAGGTACAGGTCGACAGGCAGGCGAGGCAGACGTACTGGCAACAGACAAACAGAGAACACAGGTATAAATACACAAGGGATAATGGGGAAGATGGGCGACACCTGAAGGGGGGTGGAGACAATCACAAAGACAGGTGAAACAGATCAGGGTGTAACAGTTATACTTAAACCCAAAATGGTTCTTCTGTAGATTATAAAGAAAGGCTCAGCCGTCACAAAAAAAATCATTTTTGCCTTTATACAGATTACAACTGATTTCAGACTAATTGAAATTTTGTTTAAACTGTCACCCTTTCTTAAAACCCTGAAGGGAACACGCCCTCCCATTCAGCTGATAAAAATATTATTTAGAAATATTTAACTTTCACACATTAACAAGTCCAATACAGCAAATGAAAATGTTAAAATGTTTCACAGCAAAAACACAACATATATTTATGTTAGATGACCACCAAATTCAAAAACACACAGAGCGATATTTCACAGTCACAAAAGCATAAATATAGATAAAATGAATCACTAACCTTTGATTATATCCATCAGATGACACTCATAGGACATCATGTTATACATGTATTGTGTGTTTTGTTCGATAATGTGCATATATATATATATATATATATATATATATATAGAAAAAATCTCAGTTTAGATTGGCGCGTTACATGCAGTAATGTTTTGATTCCAAAACATCCGGTGATTTTGCAGAAATACTCACAATAAACATTGATAAAAGATGCAAGTGTTATTCACAGAATTAAAGATAAATGTATCCTCTATGCAACCGCTGTGTCAGAATTTTTTTATCTGAGAACGGCGCTTTTTGGCATCAACAGAAGCTACAAAAAACACTATAAATATTCACTTACCTTTGAATATCTTCATCAGAAGGCAGTTCCAGGAATCCCAGTTCGACAATAAATGATTGATTTGTTCCATAAAGTTCCAAAAAGCCCATCATTTAGCCACTTGTTGTTAGCTTGTTCAGCCCAGCATTCAACCCTCAAAAAGCACGAGCAATTCCTCCAGACAAAAACTCAAAAAGTTCCATTACAGGTCGTAGAAACAAGTCAAATGATGTATGCAATCCATATTTAGGATGTTTTAAACATTAATCAGCAATAAGGTTCCAACCGGAGAATTTCTTTGTCTGAAGAAAAGCATAGGAACGGTAGGACACTCTCTCGTGACCGCGCGTAATGAGACCAAGGCTTTCTACCAGACCACCCACCCAAAGAGCTATTATGAGCCCCTCCTTCATAGTAGAATCATACAACCAGAATCTAAAGACGGTGACATCTTGTGGAAGCCGTAGGAAGTGCATTCTCATCCATATCTAAGGTGGACATCCAACGGCACTGTTTTCTATATTAAGTTCTCACTTCCTGTTTGGATTTCTTCTCAAGTTTTTGTCTGCCATATGAGTTCTGTTATACTCACAGACATAATTCAAACAGTTTGAGAAACTTCAGAGTGTTTTCTATCCACCAGAAATAATACTATGCACATATTCCCATCTGGGAAAGAGTAGGAGGCCGTTTACTCTGGGCACGCCTTTCATCCAAAAGTGAAAATACTGCCCCCTAGCCTCAACACAAGTCATACAAAGCTGGTTACAATTTAAAATAAACTAAAATAAAATACAATGTATTTATATAGCCCTTCGTACATCAGCTGAGATCTCAAAGTGCTGTACAGAAACCCAGCCTAAAACCCCAAACAGCAAGCAATGCAGGTGTAGAAGCACGGTGACTTGGAAAAACTCCCTAGAAAGACCAAAACCTAGGAAGAAACCTAGAGAAGAACCAGGCTATGAGGGGGGGCCAGTCCTCTTCTGGTTGTGCCGGGTGGAGATTATAACAGAACATGGCCAAGATGTTCAAATGTTCATAAATGACCAGCCTGGTCAAATAATAATAATCACAGGCAGAACAGTTGAAACTGGAGCAGCAGCACGGCCAGGTGGACTGGGGACAGCAAGGAGTCATCATGCCAGGTAGTCCTGAGGCATGGTCCTAGGGCTCAGGTTCTCTGAGAGAGAGAAAGAAAGAGAGAAAGAGAGAATTAGAGAGAGCATATTCAAATTTCAGTTTTATCCTCCAGAAAAGAGAACAATTATTACCACAAATGTTATGGTTAAACTCAAATATACTGATTAATAAAGCATTATTTTTTACGGAAGAAAATGTTAATTTTTTAAATTATATTTATTAATTATTTTATGAATATAAACAGTGCAGCTATCGAAAATGTATGAGAATGTCTGCCCAATCCAAACCAACTGATTGCAGCATTACCACAAAATGGAGGAGGCAAGTGGAAAAGGGAGAAGGTAGGGAACATCTTTCTCTGCAATATATTTAAGATACAAATTGGCTTAAAGGAATTGGTAAAAATAGAAAAATATACCAGTTTCATTTGAGGACAAAAATGTTGACAGCTGCGCCATACAGGTTGCAAAATAAATGGTAAGAGATTTTTGATGTACTGATTCCATGGCAAATGGTTTATGAACTGGTACAAAAAACACTTGATTCAACACTTCGAGTTTTTAAATTTCAATTATACAAAATTCTTTCCACCAACAGAAAGCTGTATATATGTGGCGTACAACAATCACAGCTCTGTAGATTTTTCTTGGAAGAGACAGAATTACTAGGCCATTTATTCTGGTATTGTATTGTATTGTTTCTGGTCACAGGTTCAGGAATGGTAAAAAAAATCACAACGTTCACTTAAAATTGACCCTGAAAATAGCAGTGTTGGGCGATTTGGAAAGCCATAGACAGTCAATAAATAACATAATAATACTTGTAGGAAAGGTTTTCATCTTTAGCTCACAATCTGTGGATACTATACGATTAGAAAGGTTCAAAATGTATGTAAAACATCACAGCACAATTGAAAAATATATGGCACATGGAAACCAAATGAGGGTGGTCTATGGTGATAGGTGGTATGGGCTGAGAGTGGGTGAGGGGTGAGATTAAAAAGCTTATGTTTAGTTAATGTATTGATTGTATTAATATATTGTTATGAGATTGCTTTATATAAAAGTACCATGTATGTAAAATGTGTATGCAAAATGTATGTACAGTATCAGTCATTCATTTTTCTTTATTTTTACTATTTTCTACAATGTAGAATAGTGAAGACATCAAAACTATGAAATAATACATATGGAATCATGTAGTAACCAAAGTGTTAAACAAATCAAAATATGTTTTATATCCCCGACCTCAACTCTATTAAGATGGTTTGGGATGAGTTGGACCGCAGAGTCCAGCATATGTGGGAACTCCTTCAAGACTGTTGGATAATCATTCCAGGTGAAGCTGGATGAGAGAATGCCAAGAGCGTGCAAAGCTGTCATCAAGGCAAAGGGTTTGTCACGAATACCACCAAAGGTGGCTCCCCTTCCTGCTCGGGTGGCGCTCGGCGGTCGTCGTCGCCGGTCTATTAGCTGCCACGATCCCTTTTTCCTTTTCGTTTGTTTTTGTCTAATTGTTTTCACCTGTTCCTTGTTGGGGTTTTGGGATGGGTGTTATTTAAGTTTGTTTTGCCCGCTGGTGTTTGTGCGGGCTTGTTGGTTGTTACGTTTGGTGATGTATCGTGTTTTGGTTTTGGGTTTTTCGCTGTCCAGTGTGCGTCTAGGTTTTGGGTTGGTTTTGCGCCAGTGTTTTGGGCATTCACCCATGTTTTGGACCTGTTACGATTTGAAGGACATTAAAGCGTTTTCCCGTTCATTTCGCTCTCTGCATCTGACTCCTCACTCATTCCACTCACCCGTCGTTACAGAAGCCCGCACCACCAGATGGAGTCAGCAGGAGCAGCGACCACCCCTCTCCCCACGATGGAGAAGAGAGTCCTTCATCATATGTCCATCCTCCATCGGATCAGCAATAGATCAATGATGGAGGGGATGGATCGTTGGGAGAGGAGTGGTCTCCCTACTACCCCACCTACCCTCCCACCAACAACTCTACCATCTCCTCCAGCGGGATCCGGTGCCACTGCTCTGCGCATCACGCCTCCGAGGGAGTACGATGGAACGGCGGCGGGGTGCCAGGGATTTCTGCTACAACTAGAGCTCTACTTGGCCACCGTTCGGCCTGCTCCCTCAGATGAGGAGAGCGTGAGTGTCCTCGTCTCCTGCCTGATGGGTAGGGCCCTGGAGTGGGCCAATGCCGTTTGCAACGGGCCCGACTCAGCGAGGGGCCACTACCTGGAGTTCACCCGCCGTTTCCGGGCTGTGTTCGATCATCCTCCGGAGGGCCGAGCGGCGGGTGAGAGGTTGTTCCATCTACGGCAGGGGACGAGGAGCGCGCAGGACTTTGCGTTGGATTTCCGGACTTTGGCCGCTGGAGCTGGGTGGAACGACAGGGCCCTGATAGACCATTATAGGTGTAGCCGAAGAGAGCACGTCCGCAGGGAGCTGGCTTTTCTTTTCGGGACACTACGCTCAGCTTGGATGAGCTGATCGGCATGTCTATCCGGCTACACCATCTGCTGGCTGCTCGCGGACGTTCTGAAAGGGTCCTGTCAGTTCCACCACCTGCCCCCCCCCCCCCCGCTCCAATCCCAATGGAGCTAGGAGGGGCTGCGTCTAGGGAGACCGGAGGAGGAGGCTCCTCCTGTACCCATTGTGGCCAGAGAGGGCACACTTCCGGTCGGTGCTGGAGGAGTCCATCTGGGAGTCGAGAGGGCAGGCGGAACACTCCTCGGTCACCCCAGGTGAGTCAGCACCACACTCTCCCAGAGCTTCCTGTTGGACACATGTTTTTGTTAATCTGTTTCCTTAAGATTTTCCCCTCTCGCCAGTATAAGGCACTAGTCGATTCAGGTGCAGCGGGAAATTTTATAGATCACGGACTCGCTCAGAGGTTGAGGATTCCGTTAGTTAAGGTAGATCTTCCCCGTGCACTACTTAGATAGTTGACCGTTAGGGTCAGGGCTGGTCAGGGAGGCCACGATTCCTCTGGAGATGATTAAGCAGGGGGATCATAAGGAACGGATTAGTCTGTTCCTTATCGATTCACCTGCGTTTCCGGTGGTACTGGGGATTCCCTGGCTGGCTATTCACAATCCTAAACTTTCGTGGAGATGGGTGATTTGTGGGTGGTTTGCGTCCGTGTATTGATTATCGAGGTCTAAATTCCATCACTGTGGGTTTTATAGTTACCCACTACCTCTCATTGCAACGGCGGTGGAATCATTTCACGGGCGCGATTTTTCACGAAACTGGATCTCAGGAGCGCGTATAATCTGGTGCGTATTCGGGAGAGAGATGAGTGGAAAACCACATTTAGTACCACATCTGGCCATTATGAGTACCTTGTCATGCCGTACGGGTTAAAGAATGCTCCAGCCATCTTTCAATCCTTCGTTGATGAGATTCTCAGAGACCTGCACGGACAGTAGTGGTGTATATTGATGACATCTTGATCTACTATGCTACACGCGCCGAGCATGTGTCTCTGGTGCGCAAGGTTCTTGGGCGACTGCTGGAGCATGGCCTGTATGTGAAGGCAAAGAAATGTGAATTTTCCAAACGAGCCGTTTCCTTCCTGGGTTATCACATTTCCACCTGGGGGGTGGTAATGGAGGGTGATCGCGTCAAGGCTGTGCGTAATTGGCCGACTTCCACCACGGTAAAGGAGGTGCAGCGGTTTTTAGGGTTTGCCAATTACTACCGGAGGTTTATCCGGGGCTTTGGCCAGGTGGCGGCCCCTATTACCTCACTGCTGAAGGGGGGGGGGGGGGGCGGGGGCGGTGCGTTTACAGTGGTCAGCAGAGGCGGATGGAGCGTTCCGCCGTTTGAAGGCGCTGTTCACCGAAGCGCCAGTGTTGGCGCATCCGGACCCTTCTTTGGTATTTATAGTTGAGGTGGACGCATCCGAGGCTGGGGTTGGAGCTGTGCTCTCCCAGCGCTCGGGTACGCCACCGAAGCTCCGCCCCTGTGCTTTTTTTTCGAGGAAGCTCGGGCCAGCGGAGCGGAATTATGATGTGGGGGACAGGGAGTTGTTGGCCATGGTTAAGGCTCTGAAGGTGTGGAGACACTGGCTTGAGGGGGCTAAGCACACTTTTCTAATCTGGACTGACCATCGTAACCTGGAGTATATCTGATCAGCTAGGAGACTGAATCCTCGTCAGGCAAGGTGGGCCATGTATTTCACCCGATTTCGTTTTACGATCTCGTATCGACCAGGTTCCCTCATTACTAAGGCCGACGCGCTGTCCCGCCTATACGACACTGATGACCGGTCCATCGATCCTACTCCCATCATTCCGGCTGCGAAGCTGGTAGCACCGGTAGTATGGGAGGTGGACACGGACATCGAGCAGGCACTAAGGGAGGAACCTGCGCCTCCACAGTGCCGGGAGGGTCGTAGGTACGTGCCGCTCGCTGTTCGTGATCAATTGATTCGATGGGCACATAGTCTACCCTCATAAGGTCACCCGGGTATTTCGAGGACGGTGCGAAGTCTTAGAGGGAAGTACTGGTGGCCTACCTTGGTGAGAGACGTGTGATTCTATGTCTCCTCCTGTTCGGTATGCGCTCAGAGTAAGGCTCCTAGACATTTGCCACGAGGGAAATTACAACCCCTTCCCGTTCCACAACGGCCGTGGTCCCATCTATCAGTGGATTTTCTTACGGATCTTCCCCTGTCTCGATCCTGGTCGTTGTGGATTGGTTCTCTAAGTCCTGCTGTCTTATCCCGTTGCCCGGACTCCCTACGGCCCTGCAGACTGCGGAGGCACTATTCATCCATGTCTTTCAGCACTACGGGGTGCCCGAGGATATCGTTTCTGATCGGGGTTCCCAGTTTACGTCCAGAGTATGGAAGGCGTTTATGGAGCGGCTGGGGGTCTCGGTCAGCCTGACCTCGGGTTATCACCTGGAGAGTAATGGGCAGGTGGAGAGAGTGAACCAGGAGGTGGGTAGGTTTCTGCGGTCGTATTGCCAGGACTCCAGGGGAGTGGGCGAGATACATCCCCTGGGCAGAAATGGCCCAGAACTCACTAAGCCACTCCTCTACCAACATGTCACCGTTTCAGTGCGTGTTGGGGTACCAGCCGGTTCTGGCTCCATGGCATCAGAGCCAGACCGAGGCTCCTGCGGTGGAGGAGTGGGTGCAGCGCTCTAAGGAGACCTGGAGAGCCGTCCAGGAGTCATTGCGTCAGGCGAGTGGACGGCAGAAGAAGAGCGCTGACCGTCACCGCAGTGAGACCCCCGTGTTTGCACCGGGGGACAGGGTCTGGCTCTCGACCCAAAACCTGCCCCTCCGCCTGCCCTGCCGGAAGCTGGGTCCGCAGTGTGTAGGGCCATTTAAAGTCCTGAGGAGAATAAACGAGGTGTGTTATCGATTGTTACTCCCTTCGTATTATCGTATTAACCCCTCGTTTCATGTGTCTCTCCTCAGGCCGGTGGTAGCTGGTCCCATGCAGGAGAGTGAGGTGCCGGAGGTCCCTCCGCCCCCTCTGGACATCGAGGGGTCCCCGGCGTACACGATACGGTCCATTCTGGACTCCAGGCGCCGGGTGAGGGGCGGGGGATATATTGGATCCCACTATACTAAGGGAGTTCCATCGCCTCCATCCGGATCGCCCTGCGCCTCGGGTTGTCCCCGAGGCCGGTGTCGGCGCGCTGCGGGAGCCGCACGTCAGGGGGGGGTACTGTCACGAATACCACCGAAGGCGGCTCCCCTTCCTGCTCGGGTGGCGTTCGGCGGTCGTCGTCGCCGGTCTATTAGCTGCCACCGATCCCTTTTTCCTTTTCGTTTGTTTTTGTCTAATTGTTTTCACCTGTTCCTTGTTGGGGTTTTGGGATGGGTGTTATTTAGGTTAGTTTTGCCCGCTGGTGTTTGTGCGGGCTTGTTGGTTGTTACGTTTGGTGATGTATCGTGTATTGGGTTTTTTGCTGTCCAGTGTGCGTCTAGGTTTTGGGTTGGTTTTGCGCCAGTGTTTTGGGCATTCACCCATGTTTTGGACCTGTTACGATTTGAAGGACATTAAAGCGTTTTCCCGTTCATTTCCCTCTCTGCATCTGACTCCTCACTCATTCCACTCACCCGTCGTTACAGGGTTTGAAGAATTTGAAATATATTTTGATTTGTTTAACACTTGAATGACTGGTACTGTACATACATTTTACATACATGGTACGTTTATATAAAGCGATCTCATTCCATACTTGTTATTTCATAGTTTTAACGTCTTCACTATTATTCTACAATGTAGAAATAGTAAAAATAAAGAAAAACCCTGGAATGAGTAGGTGTCCAAACTTTTGACTGGTACTGTATGTGATAGTAGAGTAGTGGCTTGAGGGAACACACTTAATGTGTTGAGAAAAGTGTTATGAAATGTAATGTCCTGTAATATTTTAAATTGTATATAACTGCCTTAATGTTGCTGGATCCCAGGAAGAGTAGCTGCTGCAAATACAAATACAACGACTCAGCTGCGAAGTGGTAGGCCACACACGCTCACAGAACGGGACCGGTGAAGTGCGCAGCACGTAAAAATCATCTGTTCTCGGTTGCAACACTCACTACCGAGTTCCAAACTGCCTCTGGAAGCAACGTCAGCACAAGAACTGTTAGTCGGGAGCTTCATGAAATGGGTTTCCATGGCCGAGCAGCCGCACACAAGCCTAAGATGCGCGATGCCAAGCTTCGGCTGAGTGGTGTAAAGCTTGCCACCATTGGACTGTGGAGCAATGGAAAAGCGTTCTCTGGAGTGATGAATCACGCTTCACCATCTGGTTCTCCGACGGACGAATCTTGGTTTGGCAGATGCCAGGAGAACGCTACCTGCCCCAATGCATAGTGGCAACTGTAAAGTTTGGTGGAGGAGGAATAATGGTCTGGGGTTATTTATCATGGTTTTGGCTAGGCCCCTTAGTTCCAGTGAAGGGAGATCTTAACGCTACTGCATATAATGATATTCTAGACTATTCTGTGCTTCCAACTTTGTGGCAAAAGTTTGGGAAGGCCCTTTCCTGTTGAAGGATGACAATGCCTCAGTACACAAAGTGAGGTCCATACAGAAGTGGTTTGTGAAGATCGGTGTGAAAGAACTTAACTTGCCTGCACAGAGACCTGACCTCAACTCCATCGAACACCTTTGGGATGAATTTTAACGCTGACTGCGAGTCAGGCCTAATCACTTTCCAACCTCACTAATGTTCTTGTGACTCCTGCTTTATTTAACTAGGCAAGTTAGTTCAGAACAAATTCTTATTTACAATGACTGCCTACACTGGCCAAACCCGGACAACGCTGGGCCAATTGTGCGCCTCCCTATGGGACTCCCAATCACGGCTAGTTGTGATACTGCCTAGAAAAATTCATTAGTCCAACAAGAATCATTTTGACAGTTGTGAGGGTGAGTGAGTGTCAACTGTTATTAAGTTGTGAGGAAGACTATTATCCCAATCACTGGGAAAAAACATTTTGCAACAGACCAATGTTTTGCAACATAATCTGACTAATTAAGGTTTTGTCTAGATGGCGTACAGCTTTTGTCAAAATGTACTTTTCGTAACAAATTAGGAGAATTTACGCAGCAGGTTAGGATAATTAATGTAACTGGTTAGGATAATTAAGTTAAGGTTCGAGGTAGGGTTATTTAAAATGCATAACAAAAGCTGTATCCCTTCTAGACATGACCACTAATGAATACACCCCAGGTGAGGTGTAGATGATGTGGCTTTTCAATTGACCAAGACATTGTGTAGCCTATGTTTTATGATGATGTAAACTAGATGCTCAATTTCAAATATACAGTAGAAACTAGAGCATTGAATTGCTGTCTGAAAAAAAACGTTTTTATAATAAATTCACTATTTCAACTTATATGTTAGAACTATATCAACTGAACGTTTAATTTGCGGGGGAGATTGTGACAGCCTGTTAAATGGCGTCCCTTGAGAAGGCAAGAACAAAATGTCTGTCAGAAGTGCAGTATTATTATAAGGAGGAATGAAGGGAAAAGAGAGGTAGAGGAGGTCTGAGAGAGGGAGGAAGAGGGCGAGCTTGAGTGACGGGAAAAAGGGAGATGGTTTGTTAATAAAGAAGACTGGTAGAAAGTGTAAGCAGAGTGAGCTCAAGACAGGAGGAGAAATGGAAGTGAATGAGTGCGAACTATCTGAGGTGGTAGGTGTGGTGAAGTTCTCTTAGCCCGAGGCTTGCACCGAGGGTTAGGTTAAAGATGAGTCTGTGACAGTAGGAGTTGAGTTTTTTTTTAAAAGTGGACAGTTGCCTTTTGGCTGATCCATTTGTGGTTTCAGGGTGAGTGAAAACAGAGTTGGGTGCTGTGGAATCGGTGAGAGAAGTGGTCTTGTGATAATTGGATGTGTTTCTGCTGGTTAGAGAGAGTTGGCGCTCCGCGTTAAACGAATGGGGGCAAGAGATGTGAATTGTTTTGCTCGCAAGAAAAGGGCACAATTTTTACCATTGAGAACCACTTTGGAAACAAGCATTTTAATTAAAACTTTTAAGTGATATCCTTTGGGTCCACATTGTACATTTTGTTGTATATGTCTGTTACCCAAAATAAATGCAATTCAAAGGAGTGATTACTGGGGTAGTGGTAAATGTGAAAGCTGACCAACTGAAGGGGAAGATTCCTGGTGTTTGTGATACTCGTAGTATACTGCGATGCAGACAGGGTGGTGTGAGTGGTGAAACAAAAGAGTTTTGTCTGTTCTTTTGAGTTTCGATGTTGAGGCTTTGCCCGACAATGTGAAGTCAGGATATATAAGTTATTTTGCACAAGCTTTTGTGCCGAATATATTACATTTTTACAGGTGTCAAGCTTATGGGCATGTGGCAGCAGTGTGTAGGAGGGAGGTTACTAGGTGTGAGATGTGTGCAGAAGGGCATGAGACCAAAGAATGTGTAGCATTGGGGAAAGTAGTGGTATACTGTATGTAGGGGTGCCCAGGGGGCTGGGGATCAGAAATGTCCCATGCGAGAGAGGCAGGTTGAGGTTTCCAGGGTTATAGTAGTGCAGAGGTTGTCATATGCTGAGGCAGTGAAGAAAGTAGGGGAAGAAGGGTCAAGGATCCTGAGAGGAGTGGTGTGAGTAGATCGGTACCAATACAGAGGGATAAACCAACAAGTGATATATGTTTCAGTTAGCATTTATAGCAATGGTTATGAACTGTACTGCAGGGATGGAATGTAAGTCGCAGAAAATTGAGGTTGCGGTGGCAGATGCAGAGAGGTATTTGGGTGTGCGAGACTGAACGTCAGAAGAGTTACAGGGTGTGTTAAGTGGTGGTGTCCCATCCTTTCAGGCTGTTGGCCTGAAGTAGGACTAAATATATTTAAACATTGGAGTATGCTGTTTTTTGTGAGTGCAGTGTTAGATAGTAGGGTATTTGTTTATTTGTTTAAAAAAATTAAAGCAAAGTTATAAAGCAGTTATACTCCAGTCTAGTAGGTGGCTGTAATGCAACATTTATTGGATGCCAACCACCATTAAACCTCATCAAAGAAGAAGAAAAATTTATTTCGCGGAACTATACAATCCAACGACACTTCCTGCACGGACCCAATTTGCTGTGAACAGGAGTAATCATGGCGTTCAACTTTGGCGGCGCTGCCACCAACCCAGCAAGTAAGGAGATATTTCCATCTATTGATATCGAATTTATGAGAAAGCGCTTTACATTAATATCAACAGCAGAGATTCTGATGGACGGATGGCTATGATTTCATTTACGTACGCCACAGCTAACGAAACCACAAAAGTAAGAAAGGCGGCCTTGACTGCAGGTCAAGCCAGTTAAGGTTAGCTAACTAGAATGTTCATACACTAGCTAGCTAGTCAGTTTGTATGAACTATTCTCACATAAATAGAGAATCATCGATTTAAGTCAGCTTGCTATTTAAACTGCCAGTTGTAAGCTTTCTAATATAGTTAACTAGCGAAGCAAACTAACTACACTAGCTACCTAGTCGTCAGCAACATTCTGTTGAATCCCTTATTTTGCGGACGAGCAAGTGTAAGGACGTCAAATATTCATCCTTCCGCATAGACTCTAGTTTAGATCGCCTGGTTAAATTGTGTTTAGGATTTTTTAAACAATTTTTTTATCTATCTAACTGGTTAAACTAGAGAAGAATATAGCAATGTGGTAACATCTGCGTTTGCTTCATTTACTATTATCCTAAATTAGGATATTAAATTATTTTACCACATACTTCTTTCCATGATGTTATGATTGTGTTCCTACATTACACAAATTTACGTTTTGACTACATCAAATTGGCGGGAATTACACACAATTGTTCCCTCAGATTGGTGATGTTAGTTTAAAAGTGTATAGTCAACACAATGACACAATTGCATAAAATGTATCAATATCTTTGGTTTTGTACTCATTTTGCAGGATTTTCACAAATGGCACGGATAATTTATATTTTTCTCACAACTAGCCATTTAAGTGACCATTTAAATTAACATTTTGACTGACTTTTAATGTTAGATGGCTAGTTGCCGATTATGATTTTTCAACGCGCCGATACAGATTATTGGAGGACCAAAAAAAGCCGATAGTGATAAATCGGGTGATTTTTTTAATTATTTTTTATATATATATATATATATATATTGTACTAATAAGTTGTACTAATGACAATTACAACAATACTGAATGAACAATGAACACTTATTTTAACTTAATATAATACATTAATAAAATCAATTTAATCTCAAATAAATAATGAAACATGTTCAATTTGGTTTAAATAATGCAAAAACAAAGTGTTGGAGAAGAAACTAATGTGCCAAACAAATGCCAAGTTCCTTGCTCAGAACATATGGAAGCTGGTGGTTCCTTTTAACATGAGTCTTCAATGTTCCCAGGTAAGAAATTTTAGGTTGTAGTTACTATTAGGACTATTTCTCTCTATACCATTTGTATTTCATATACCTTTGACTATTGGATGTTCTAATAGGTTCTTTAGTATTGCCAGCCTAATCTCGGGAATTGATAGGCTTGAAGTCATAAACAGCGCAATGCTTGAAGCATTGCGAAGAGCTGCTCGCAAACGCAGTAAAGTGCTGTTTGAATGAATGCCTATGAGCCTGCTGCTGCCTACCACCGCTCAGTCAGATTGCTCTATCAAATCATAGACTTAATTATAATATAATAACACACAGAAATACGAGCCTTAGGTCAGTAATATGGACAAATCCGGAAACTATCGTTTCGAAAACAAAACGTTTATTCTTTCAGTGAAATACAGAACCGTTCCGTATTTTATCTTGTCATCCATAAGTCTAAATATTGCTGTTACATTGCACAACCTTCAATGTTATGTCATAATTCTGGCAAATTAGTTCGCAACGAGCCAGGCGGCCCAAACTGTTGCATATACCCTGACTCTGCGTGCAATGAACGCAAGAGAAGTAACACAATATCCCTAGTTTAATATTGCCTGCTAACATGAAGTTTTTAACTAAATATGCATGTTTTAAAAAATATACTTCTGTTTATTGATTTTAAGAAAGGCATTGATGTTTATGGTTAGGTACATTCGTGCAACGATTGTGCTTTTTTCGCAAATGCGCTTTTGTTAAATCATCCCGTTTGGCAAAGTTGGCTGTCTTTGTTAGGAAGAAATAGTCTTCACACAGTTCGCAACGAGCCAGGTGGCCCAAACTGCTGCATATAGCCTGACTGTTGCACAGAACGCAGGAGAAGTGACACAATTCCCCTAGTTAAAAGAAATTCATGTTAGCAGGCAATATTAACTAAATATGCAGGTTTAAAAATATATACTTGTGTATTGATTTTAAGAAAGGCGTTGATGTTTATGGTTAGGTGCACATTGGTGCAACGACAGTGCTTTTTTTTGTGAATGCGCTTGTTTGGCAAAGTAGTCTGTGATTCAATGATAAATTAACAGGCACTGCATCGAATATATGCAACGCAGGACAAGCTAGATAACTACACATGGTTGATGATATTACTAGTTTAACTAGTGATTATGTTAAGATCGATTGTTTTTTAAAAGATACATTTAATGCTAGCTAGCGCCTTACCTTTGCTCCTTGCTGCACTCGCATAACAGATAGTCAGCCTGCCACGCAATCTCCTCGTGGAGTGCAATGTAATCGGCCATGATCGGTTGATGATTACCGATTATTATGAAAACTTGAAATCGGACCTAATTAATCGGCCATTCCGACTAATCGGTCGACCTCTAGTATTCACATTTTCCACCGGAAACACTCTTCTACGTCTAGGGGCTGCAAAATTAGAAGCCCTGTAGAACAGACTCAATGCTGCCACCGATGGTCGACCAAAATAACTGTCATGTACTGCTTGAAGACACCGACACACTGGCTGCGGTCCAAACACTTAAAAGACACCCTACCCGCTCAGCCCTCAAGTTAAGTTGACACTTCTGATGACGTCTGACGAGTATACACTTGCAGGGAGGAAGGCATGATTTTTTTTACTTCTTATGGGCAAATTCAAATACCAAATTCAAATATTTAACATTCTTGAAAATATATGTTATACATAGAAATAAAGTGTAACGTCTTGTTAATCCAGTCGCTGTGTCAGATTTCAAAAAGGCTTTACGACGAAAGTAAACCATGCGATTATCTGAGGACAGCGCCCCGCATACGAACACATGGAAATCATATTTCAACCAGGTAGGTGTGCCACAAAAGTCAGAAATAGCAATATAATTAATGCCTTACCTTTGAAAATCTGTTGGCACTCCAAAGTGTCCCAGAAACATCACTAATGGTCCTTTTGTTCGATGACGTCCTTTTTTATGTCACAAAAATGTTACCTGTAGACTTGGTCCAAACATTTCAAACAACATTCCTAATCCAACCTCAGGTACCCTAAAATGTAAATAATCGCAAAAATGTAAGACTGAATAATACTGGATAAAATACCAGATAAAAACAACATGGAGCAAGCTCCAGTTCATGCGCACCAAAACAGTGGAGTCCACCTGGAGTGACACTTAAAATGAATAGGACTACTTCATTTCTCAAAAGAAAAACATAGAGCAATTTCTAAAGACTGTTGACATCTAGTGGAAGCCATAGGAACTGCAACCAGGTTCCTAATAATAAGGGTATCCCATAGACAACAATTGGAAAATCCTAAGGCATCTATTTTTTTTCCCCCTGGATGGTTTGTCCTCGGGGTTTCGCCTGCCATATCAGTTCTGTTATACTCACAGACATTATTTTAACAGTTTTTGAAACTTTAGAGTGTTTTCTATTCTACCAATTATATGCATATCCTAGCTTCTGGGCCTGAGTAACAGGCAGTTTACTTTGGGCACGCTTTTCATCCGGAGGTGAAAACACTGCCCCCTACCCGGGAGAGGTTATCTGGACCACCCTTGGCCGTGAAATTCGTCGCTCGTTTATTCCGCGATGATTGTGTTTTCAGCCACCGGTAGCTTGTGGGTGCTTTATATGCGCTACAGTCAATTGAGTGCATGTCTACTTATATTAAATATATTATTATTAATACACGCCTACTCTATGAAAGCTGGCAAATTTAATATAAATGATAATTTAAATGGCTAGTTGCGGTACAAAGCTAGGTACATTTGGGCAGTCTCTACAGAAGTCGCTGGCCACACCAATACACGGATTTGAAAGTCAACCAACATATCACTTAAATAGCAGCCAACCGTGGTCACTGTTGATATCCTATGGCGGGTCGTGATTCATTAGTTAACTAACAGAACTTATTTATGTTCCCATTACCATGATGGAAGCCTCCCGAAATCAACACCCGCCATGCCAAACTATAGATGGATGCTTTCAACAAATTCTCATCTTAACCAACCATGTATACGTTTTTCCAAGTTTCTGTGGCACCTTTGAATAGTGTTAATTTTAAACAGTGTTACACCCCAAACCTTTCCCCCCTGTTCTATTGATTTCAGGGTGATCTCAATGGAAGTGATAAACCCACTTTAAAAAAATTAGATCTGCCTTCTACAAATTGTCTTTTAACCAGTGATGTACACATTATTGCCAGATTCCATGTGGTTTTTGAGCTGTTTGTTTTTACAGGACTTGCAACCTCATATCCCCCCTCTCGTGCAATTGATTTCAATGTGATTATTGATAGGAGTGATTCTCAAAGCAGTGTTGTTTCTCTTTCTGTATTGTGACCCTCTGTATCAAAATGCGACATTCTGAAATGTAGCAGCCTGTTCTGCAGGTTGTCTTTTAACTCAGGGATGCAGTTGCCCATTGCGGCATCAACTTTATCCACTTCATCCATCCTCATAACATTCCACTGTCTGACTACGTATTTTGTCGTTGGTCAAGACACCAACGGATTTTAATTTGGTTCATTTGCTGCCAAAACAACAGCACCCTCAGCTTTTGGCTTTGCCATGACCACCACCAGTGCCTCATCGGGATTTGGTAGTAAATATCTCTGTTCATTTTCAAGGCACAGCAGCTTCCCCATTAACCAAAATGCATTCTCATCACTCAGAAGAATAAGAGTAATCTGCTAACTAGCTAGGCTACTTGCTTGAGAATGTAGACCGGTGTAGAGGTTTCTCAAATAATCCCAGGCGGAGTAAACAGTAGCTCAACCAAGTTCAGCACAGTCTGTAGGCGCAATAGCATGCTTATGCTGCAATTTCCTATGCTGAATAAATGAGGTTGCTTTATCCAACGAAGATCAACTTTTTGTAGTCTAGCTATTAAGGACCTTTATGATTGCAAATAAAGCAGATCACTCTGCCAGCACCCCACAAAAGACTTGATGATTAAACATGAACAGGACCTTGAGAGAAATTATTTATCATGCTCCACCACATTTCTCGTCTCGTTGGCAAGAATGATGAGACAAGGTTCACTGGCAGTATTCTAATACCACTGTTTAGTCCCTGGGGACTGTCTTGCATCTTTGATTGGGGCTCTGTGAATACATGGGTGGTGAAATGGAACAGAATTCTGGCAAAGCAAAGGTTGACTGAAATATTCAGACTCAGCAGCAGTAAGTACATTGCAATGGCCCTGGCCCCACACACTATCACTGATTCATGGAGGTGAAGGGGAATTTTAAACTGCACTGTCTCATCCTGCTCTTTCTCTCCTCTCCCTGAAGAGTTTGTTGTGGTTCTTCCCCATTGTAAAGACTTAAATTATTTTCTTCCTGGCTATAGCAGGTCTTGCAGTCCCTGGTTTCGGGACCACCACCACTGCTGCGGCCCCCGCTGGCTTCGGCGGCTTCGGCACCACCACCACAGGTAAGACTGGGACTGTCCACTACATCAGTGTTTGACAGTCACGCCAACTTCACTAACTAACCAGCCAACTAGCCCTGTACCACATCTGTTTGTTCTCTTGCTTAC
Organism: Oncorhynchus mykiss; assembly: GCF_057628025.1. NCBI lineage: Eukaryota > Metazoa > Chordata > Actinopteri > Salmoniformes > Salmonidae > Oncorhynchus > Oncorhynchus mykiss. Next base: position 48,428,594 of record NC_143026.1, on the reverse strand, counting down.
TTCATTGGCAAACCAAACAGCATGATGATGTTTTGCATGACAATGACAGAAAGAGTTTAGTCTTTTTAGACAGACTGATTTCCTTCCAGCCTAACTTGTCTGTACATATACAATGTCAGTTTGGAATAGAGGAAAGGGCAGAGTTCTGCTTTCATAACTGCTTTATCTGCTTGTTGCCCTAGCGTAAACGTCTCCTGGACACACAATAGTATCATAGAGGTTATTTTAAATGAGTGTTTTTTTACTAGTTTGCCTCAACTACCTACACTGAAACCACTGCAAAGGTTTTGATTGTGAACTTAGGTATAGAATCGTGACGTTCTGGCATGTCTGCCTATGGTAAGTTTTTCATGAGCACAATTCCTGCCTACATTTTAAGCCTTGCCTACCCAAACTCGTGATTTGTTGGGAGAGTTGTCTGTTTGAAGAGAACTCCCCAGGATCTTTTCTTTTTCGTAGTTGCCAAGAGAATCCGTGCTATTTCTGCCCTAGGTCTGGGATTTCCGAAACTATAAGGAGTTGGCAAGAGAGTAGAAACAGACTGGCACCCAGGCTACCAGCTTACCACATAAGTGTGAAATGTGGTTACTACTAAATAACCATCCAACTACACCCGTGTATTCAGCATAATACTAGTATCTTATTCATTTACTGACTGATTAACAGAGCAGGGAGTTGAGGTTTGTGGCTGTTAATTAGTTTCAGTTGCATCTCCTCTGCTTAGTAATTCCATCAACTGAAAACATCACTGTTGGGGCTCATCTGTTATGACGCTACCGGGCGTACTCTTGTACATACAATGTGTTTGAAGCTTTCCCAGTGTGCGACTGTCGCGGTGCTCTTCTCTACACTAACCCTCCTCTGCACCCCTTTCTCTCTCTCTCTCACTGCCTGCCTTGCCTGCCTGATGGCTACAGGATTTGGGGGGCTAGGAGCCGGGAGCACCACGTCTGGTGGGTTTAATTCTGGGGGGTTTGGATTAAATGCAGCATCTCCCAACGTGGCTGCAATCAGCTTTAATGTTGGGGGCTTTGGTGCAGCTACCACAGCAGCCACTGTGTTCAATTTTGGTAATAGCCTGGCTAGCGCAGGCCTTTAACAAAAAAATATATATATTAATCAGTCAATCCGTCTAGTATGTCTACAGCACATATTTGTCCTCTCCATTTCTCCCTACACGACTGTGTATTATTTTGGTGTGGTGTTTTTGTATATCTCCATCTCACCCTATGCATATGTTAAATGCTCATCTAATGATGTTTTGCATGTTGCCTGTTTTGGATACATCTGCTACAACAGCCTTTGTCAGCACAGTCCCTGTGTCAAACTGGTGGGCTCTGATTACGGAGTTGGGAAAGGCTGTGCTAGATTCTTTTTGTGGAATGTTATGTGTTTCTTATCGCATTTTCCTGAATCTGTTAGGGCACTGTTTGCCTGGCAGGCACATGACATGTTCTGTGTTATTTCTCAAGAGTATTAATCCTCTCCACTCTAAAAAAGCATTAGGGACCCCCTCCCTTGGAGAAATCAATTGATCTCTTCTAGGGTTGCACATTTGGGGGAATATTTAGAGGTGGAAACTTTCCGTGGGATATATGGGAATTAACGGGAATATATTCAAAATAATATTAATACCATTTAAATGTAGATGTTTTTTGCATTGGATATATTTACCATATCATATAAACCTTTTACCTTATCATAAGTTGACATAATTGCAAATGATTAAATCCTTCCAATAGACATAAAAAATAAAAAAAAATTAGTTACGAATTCAACTTTAATTAAATGAGTTGACTCTAAACATGGGACGATTTCACTGAACAACAAAAGGGAATTTTGAATGATCCCCAATGATCCATCGCCTCTCCCAAAAACGTTTTCAACATATCTGTACAATGATAGTCTAGAGACTAAAGCTTTGGTTGTCTTCCTCTCAGGCTTCCATGTCTTCTCCCGGGACCTCCTCAATGTCCACCTCTTGAACATCAGATTCTGAGGCCTCATCTTCACTGTCACTTTCCAACCATTTTGGGGATGGCTCATTGTCAAATGCCAAACGTCCTGCACGGTGTTGGGCTGTAAGCACAACCCCCACCTGTGGACGTCGGGCCCTCATACCACCCTCATGAAGTCTGTTTCTGACCGTTTGAGCAGACACATGCACATTTGTGGCCTGCTGGAGGTTATTTTGCAGGGCTCTGGCAGTGCTCCTCCTTGCACAAAGGCGGAGGTAGCGGTCCTGCTGCTGGGTTGTTGCCCTCCTACGGCCTCCTCCACCACTCCTGATGTACTGGCCTGTATCCTGGTAGCTCCTCCATGCTCTGGACCCTACGCTGACAGACACAGCAAACCTTCTTGCCACAGCTCGCATTGATGTGCCATCCTGGATGAGCTGCACTACCTGAGCCACTTGTGTGGGTTGTAGACTCCGTCTCATGCTGCCACTAGAGTGAAAGCACCGCCAGCATTCAAAAGTGACCATAACATCAGCAAGGACGCATAGGAACTGAGAAGTGGTCTGTGGTCACCACCTGCAGAACCACTCCTTTATTGGGGGTGTCTTGCTAATTGCCTATAAGTTCCACCTGTTGTCTATTCCATTTGCACAACAGCATGTGAAATGTATTGTCAATCAGTGTTGCTTCCTAAGTGGACAGTTTGATTTCACAGAAGTGTGATTGACTTGGAGTTACATTGTGTTGTTTAAGTGTTTCCTTTATTTTTTTGAGCAGTGTATTTAAAAATGGCAGTTTCCTCTGCTTGGAGCAACAGTGAAGTGGGCAGGACGGTACGGACTTCTTCTCTTATATTTGCAAGCAGAGTCTGAACATCAGACAGGATGGCATTGTCTCCCTCAATCCGTGCAATGGCTACTGCTATCGGTTTCAGGAGTTTCAGGCTACTTACCACTCTCTCCCAAAACACATAATCTAGGAGGATCCGTGCTGTCCATATCGGCAGACTGTGATATGGCCATTTCTTGGAGACACCTTCCCCTCCAGGAGACTGTCAAACATGATGACAACACCACCCCCACGGGTGTTGCTGGGCAGTTTGAATGTGGTGCTCTTCTCCTCACTTTGCTTGGTGAGGTAGATTGCTGCTATAACTTGATGATCCTTCACATACCTAACCATTTCCTTGGCTCTCTTGTAGAGTTGATCCATTGTTTTCAGTGCCATGATGTCATTAGACCAAGCAGCCGTCATGTTCGCAGCATTGTCTGTCACCAGTGCAAATACCTTCTGTGGTTCAAGGTCATTGATGACTGCCTTCAGCTCATCTGCTGTACACAGCTTTTCCTTCTACATTAGTTGCAGTGAAATATCTCCACACATCAGATAGTGCCCGTGGCATTTTCCTGTCAAGATTAGATGTAAAAAAGAATATATATATCACACACACACACCATGTACATATAAATAGTTAAGCGGTTAGATTAAACAACTCCTTTGTAAGATAAATGTTTTAAAATGAAACATGTATGGAAACAGGTGAATTAACACTCAGTTAGCAGGCTCAAGCAAGCCAAAACCCACAGTTTTTGCTACCAACTAGCAAAAATTGTTAACTAGTTAGAAATGATTTAAACACACATTGTTGTAGGTTACTATTTACTAGTTAACAAAAAATAATGTATGCCATATAGAATATATTCACCTCACCCAGTATTGTAATTAAAACTTACCAGAAAGTATGTTGTCCTTGGCTCAGACAGTGTATTAGTGTTGGCTCAATAGCATCTCCTTAGTGTGCAAGCTCTTGAGAATCAGCATCATGTGATGGAAGAACGCACTGTGCATGCAGAGGGTTGCAATTCCATTGAATTGGGGATAGTTTAACCAAAATATGCCACAAGACCTAGAATTGCCGTGTGTGTATTCCACAAAAAAGGTTCACTGTTATAAGCTAACTTTTTTTTGATGAATTTAAGCAACATTACTGGGCTTAACTTACCATGAAAATTTCCGGAAAGTTCTCGACCCTTTGCAACCCTAATCTCTACGCCCTCCCTCTCATCTTTCTTTCCATTATCCATCCCATTCATCCATGCTCTCTTACTTCTGTCTGATGGTCTGGTTTGTCTTGCTCAGGTGCTTTTGGGGGTTTTGGGACAACCACTACATCCGCTGCTGCGCCTGGGTCAACTTTCAGCTTCGCCGCTCCTGCAAGCACAACAGGTCAGGACTGTGGAACTCGCTGGGGCAGGGCTGGGTACAGACAGAGAGAGCCAGGGCAGGAACGGCCTTGTCCTACTCTGCTTGCTCCTACTATTCTGCATGGCAACTACTAGATGGTGCACTCTACCATAACATGTTATCTCCTTGCCATAGCCTCTCCCGATACTAGCATTCCATTCTCAGATTACCAACACACTATAACCCGAACCTAAGATTCTAAGCCAAAATACTCAACAAATCCTTATATTTTCCATTTAATGGTTTTATTGATATAATTATTTATCCTTCCAGGAGGACTGTTTGGTAATACCCAGAATAAGGGATTTGGGTTCTCCTCTGGGCTGGGCACTGGCACTACTGCTGCAGCTGGGTTTGGAACAGGTCTGGGGACAACTCTAGGAGGTGGATTTGGTGGCTTCAATATCCAGCCACAGCAGCAACAGCAAGGTAAGTGTTCCTCTGGCTAAGAGCAGGGGTGAATCTCAAAAGTCCTTCCTCAATTCCTAGGGTCCTCTCCTCGCTGCCTTAACCTTAGAGGGAACAGAAGATCCAACGATTTGAGACTGAGACGAGGAGAGAACGCAAGGAGGAATTAAGGATAGACTATTGCGATTGACCCCCGGTGTATGCAAACCAAACAAGTTATGTTTTGCTAGGATAGCTAAGTTCTCTTTTGTGTTGCGCTATATAGGAAGCTTTTTTGGGCAGCAGGCCCAGGCCCCGGCCCAGTCTAATCAGCTCGTCCACACAGCTAACGCCCTGTCTGCCCCCACCCTGCTTGGGGACGAGAGAGATGCCATCTTGGCCAAGTGGAATCAGCTCCAGGCCTTCTGGGGAACAGGCAAGGGCTATTTCAACAACCAACTCCCCCCTGTAGACTTCACACAGGAGAACCCTTTCTGCAGGTTCAAGGTAATGCCTCGTATCAGCATATTTTGACATTAAGTGTTTTGTTATTTTAATAAAGCAAATTGCTGTTTTAATCTTAAACTTGTTTTCACATGTTGATGAGGTTTGTTGTACTATTCCTTTCTTTTACCGTCTGACGGTAACTGCAGTGGTGTAGACCAGTGCTTTGGAGTTCAATTAACTGTCACAAATATGTCGGCATAAGGGAGACCATCAAAGTTCTATCTAGAGAATACAAAGGACATAAACTGCAAGTTTATCATATCTGTTTGTGTCTGCAAGGCGGTGGGCTACAGCTGTATCCCAGGCAGTAAGGATGAGGATGGTCTGGTTGTCCTGGCCTTCAATAAGAAGGAGGCTGATGTTCGTAGCCAACAGCAGCAGCTGGTTGAGTCTCTACACAAGGTGCTGGGAGGGAACCAGACTCTCACCGTCAACGTAGAGGGAGTCAAAGCCCTGCCTGATGACCAGTGAGTAGTAGTAGACACTACCAGGCACAGTCTATGGGTACACAACAGAGAATATACTGTATGTAGTATCGTTAAGTTTATCACATTGACCTCATGATCTGTCAGTCCCTGCATCCATTGTTCAATGTATGAGCCTATTAACAGAGATTACATTTCTCCAGCCCCAATACTCACTTTGATAGCAAACCAAGTGGCAGGGCTGCCATTTTCTTGTTTTTCAAATGAGTGAACGTTTAGAAGCCCTCTAAGTGGACCGTGTAACACTGAATGCCTGTCTATCTTTCTAGGACGGAGGTGGTGATCTATGTGGTGGAGCGTTCTCCTAACGGCACATCTAAGAGGATCCCAGCTACAACATTGTACAGCTATGTAGAGCAGGCTAACACTAAGGCCCAGCTCACACAGCTAGCAGTTTTCATGTCTGTTACACGCACTGAGCTCTCACCAGCACAGCTCAAACAGCTGCTGGCGAATGCACCAGCAGGTAAATTTGGTTGTGTGTCTTCCCCATACTCGCTCTTCTCTCACCTCCGTCACAACTAAGTTAACTGAGTCATTATGTTGAGAGCATGGTCCCATTCCCCGGCTCAGACGTTGCTGATGCATGCCAGATTTTACAGCGTCTGAATAGGTATTTTCCATATCAGCTTAAGCACATTATGTTATAGCAATCTGGTGCCCGGATGACACAGTCGATGATCTGACACGCAACCATTGGTTTATGCATGCAACGTCTGAGCATGGGAACAAGGCCATGGCTTTTAGGTAACCAGATGTCTATTGTACAACAGCTGTGGCTTCATGGATTTCAGTTTGGTTTCATTTAATGGTTTATTGAAACAACAGCGTATGGACTACTTGGTTCACATGTAGCACTAAGAATGTGATTTGTATATGACTCAGAGTTTTGTTGCTTGTTTTCAGGAGTGGATCCCATCATTTGGGAACAGGCAAAGGTGGATAACCCTGATGCGGACAAGTAAGTTGTTCAATGTGAATCAAGGTTATTAAAAGCTTATCATTAATTCTTCTGAGCTAGATGATCATTTTGAAACTGTATATGGAACTGATGATATTCGTAATCCTACAGGTTGATCCCCGTCCCCATGGTTGGTTTCAAAGAACTACTCCGCAGACTGAAGATTCAGGACCAGATGACCAAACAGCACCAGTCCAGAGTAGACGTGAGCTTTCCTCTACAATTGCGCTGCTAACCCGTACACATACAGTGGGGCAAAAAAGTATTCAGTCAGCCACCAATTGTGCAAGTTCTCCCACTTAAAAAGATGAGGCCTGTAATTTTCAAAATAGGGACACTTCAACTATGACAGACAAAATGAGGAAAAAAAATTCAGAAAATCACATTGTAGGATTTTTTATGAATTTATTTGCTAATTATGGTGGAAAACTTTTGTTATTGACCAAATACTTATTTATCTCAATACTTTGTTATATACTCTTTGTTGGCAATGACAGAGGTCAAATGTTTTCTGTAAGTCTTCACAAGGTTTTCACACACTGTTGCTGGTATTTTGGCCCATTCTTCCATGCAGATCTCCTCTAGAGCAGTGATGTTTTGGGGCTGTTGTTGGGCAACACGGACTTTCAACTCCCTCCAAAGATTTTCTATGGGGTTGAGATCTGGAGACTGGCTAGGCCACTCCAGGACCTTGAAATGCTTCTTACGAAGCCACTCCTTCGTTGCCCCGGCGGTGTGGGTTCTGTGATCATTGTCATGCTGAAAGACCCAGCCATGTTTCATCTTCAATGCCCTTGCTGATGGAAGGAGGTTTTCACTCAATCTCACGATACACTGCCCCATTCATTCTTTCCTTTACACAGATCAGTCGTCCTGGTCCCTTTGCAGAAAAACAGCCCCAAAGCATGATGTTTCTACCCCCATGCTTCACAGTAGGTATGGTGTTCTTTGGATGTAACTCAGCATTCTTTGTCCTCCAAACACGACGAGTTGAGTTTTTACCAAAAAGTTATATTTTGGTTTCATCTGACCATATGACATTCTCCCAATCTTCTTCTGGATCATCCAAATGCTCTCCAGCAAACTTCAGACGGGCCTGGACATGTACTGGCTTAAGCAGGGGGGCACGTCTGGCACTGCAGGATTTGAGTCCCTGGTGGCGTAGTGTGTTACTGATGGTAGGCTTTGTTACTTTGGTCCCAGCTCTCTGCAGGTCATTCACTAGGTCCCCCCGTGTGGTTCTGGGATTTTTGCTCACTGTTCTTGTGATCATTTTGACCCCACGGGGTGAGATCTTGCGTGGAGACCCAGATCGAGGGAGATTATCAGTGGTCTTGTATGTCTTCCATTTCCTAATAATTGCTCCCACAGTTGATTTCTTCAAACCAAGCGGCTTACCTATTGCAGATTCAGTCTTCCCAACCTGGTGCAGGTCTACAATTTTGTTTCGGGTGTCCTTTGACAACTCTTTGGTCTTGGCCATAGTGGAGTTTGGAGTGTGACTGTTTGAGGTTGTGGACAGGTGTCTTTTATACTGATAACAAGTTCAAACAGGTGCCATTAATACAGGTAACGAGTGGAGGACAGAGGAGCCTCTTAAAGAAGAAGTTACAGGTCTGTGAGAGCCAGAAATCTTGTTTGTTTGTAGGTGACCAAATACTTATTTTCCACCATAATTTGCAAATAAATTCATAAAAAATCCTACAAGGTGATTTTCTGGATTTCTTTTCTCATTTTGTCTGTCATAGTTGAAGTGTACCTATAATGAAAATTACAGGCCTCTCATCTTTTAAGTGGGAGAGCTTGCACAATTGGTGGCTGACTAAATACTTTTTTCCCCCACTGTATATGGCCTGCTTCTAGAAGTGTTATAAACGAGTGTAGAGGGATAGGGAAATTGCAGTACCATAAAATGAATAAAGAACCTTAGGTTGCTGGTTCTTATTCAGCTTGAAGGACTGTGCAAAGGAGACTCTGATAGACGAATCTGGGTACCCGTGACCTATCCAGGAGGGGAGCTACGTTACGCTGGCCTTTGTTACAGCTGTCCTGTACTGCCTCAGCTTCTCAGTACCCTCCTTTATATGCTGTCGGTGGGTTCCTCCTATGTAGTTATGTACACGTTTCCTGTGGTCTTTCACCAGATCATCTCTAATGACATCAGTGAACTGCAGAAGAACCAGGCAACAACAGTGGCTAAGATCGCTCAATACAAGAGGAAGCTGATGGATCTCTCTCACAGAGTACTACAGGTATGTGCCATACATTATTATTAAGTCAAGTCATCTGGCTGTTGTCAGTTGGTACAGCGGTGTGTGAACATATTTTGAATGCCGACAGTTAACTTAATGATATTCTGTCTTGATTAAATATTTATTAAACTATGTGTGTATAATAGGGCTGACCCCAGTTAGTTGATTGTTTGGTTGTTAGGCTGTTGGTCGACCAAGATTATTTTAGCCGAGCAGTAATATACAGTACCAGTCACAAGTTTGGACACATCTACTCATTCAAGGTTTTTTCTTTATTTTACTATTTTCTACACAGTAGAATAATAGTGAAGACATCAAAACTATGAAAAAACACATTTGGAATCATGTAGTATTATTAATTGTATTAATTGTGCTTTTTGTGACTCCTCTCTTTGGCTGGGGTTTTCTGGGAGTTGGTGGTGATCTAACATAATCGTTTGTGGAGCTTTCGCTGTAAAGCATTTTTTAAATCAGACACTGTGGCTGGATTAACGAGAATTGTATCTTTAAAATGGTGAAATTTGATTTGAGATTTCTGTTGATTTGTATTTGGCGCCCTGCAATTTCATTGGCTTTTGGCGAGGGGTTCCGCTGATCCTAGACCGGGTAACTTTTTACGGATAGGGGGCAGCATTTTCACTTTGGATGAATTGCGTGCCCATAGTGAACTGCCTCTTACTCTGTCCCAGATGCTAATATATGCATATTATTATTACTATTGGATAGAAAACTCTGACGTTTCTAAAACTGTTTGAATTATGTCTGTGAGTATAACAGAACTCATATGGCAGGCAAACTTCCAAACAGGAAGTGGAAATTCTGGGGCTGGTTGATTTTCAACTCATCGCCTATTCACATCCCAGTAAGATATGGATCTGTTCCCACTTCCTACGCCTTCCACTAGATGTCAGTCAGTAGAACGTGGAATGAAGCCTCTAGTGTGATGTGGGACCGGATGGCAGCCATTTGAGTCAGTGGTCTAGCAGAATGCCAGTTCCTGGCCAGGCGCATTTCTCATGATATTGTCATGTGTTCCATTACTCTGTAGACAAAAATGAATGCTCCGGTTGGAACGTTATTAGATATATATGATAACAACATCCTGAAGATTGATTCTCTACTTAATTTGACCAGTTTATTCAACCTGGAATATAACTTTTTAAAGTTTTCGTCCGAGTTCGCCTGGACTGGCGCCAGCGTTTGGACATGTGAACTAAACGTGTTAGCAAAAGTAGCTAATTGGACACTAGTAATGGACATTATCGAACAAAACAACGATTTATTGCGGAACTATAATTCCTGGCACTGCATTCTGATGAAAGATCATCAAAGGTAAGTGAATATTTATGATGTAATTTCGTATTTCTGTTGACTCCAACATGGCGGAGACATGTTGTGTACTTCTGAGCACCATCTCAGATTATTGCATGGTATGCTTTTTCCGTAATGTTTAAAAAAAAGTCTGACACAGTGGTTGCGTTAACTTCTTATGGTATAGGGGACGCTTGCGTCCCACTTGGGCAAAAGCCAGGGAAATTTTTAAAATTATATAAAAATCTAACTTTCATTAAATCACACATGTAAGATACTTAAAGCTACACTCGTTGTGAATCCAGCCAACATGTCAGATTTTTAAACGGCTTTTCGGCGAAAGCATAAGAAGCTATTATCTGATGATAGCACAACAGTAAACAGAGGGTAGCATATTTCAACCCTGCAGGCGCTACACAAAACGCAGAAATAAAATGTAAAACATGCCTTCCCTTTGAGCTTCTTTTGTTGGCACTCCAATATGCCCCATAAACATCACAATTGGTCCTTTTGTTAGATTTAATTCCGTCAATATATATCCAAAATGTCAATTTATTTGACGCTTTTGATCCAGAAAAAAACAGCTTCCAAAATGCGCAATGTCACTAATAAATATTTCAAAAGTTGCCTATAAACTTTGCCAAAATATTTCAAACTACTTTTGTAATACAACTTTAGATCAAATTAAAGACTGGTCTATCTGTGTTTCAATACAGGAACACAACAAACCAAGCTACTTTTCAAGACTTGCGCAACTCTCAACAGTGTTACGCAGTTCCTAGATGGCCGTAATTCTTCATTGCACAAATTAATAACCTCAACCAAATTCCAAAGACTGGTGACATCCAGTGGAAGCGGTAGGAACTGAAAACAAGTTCCAAAGAAATACCGTTTCCCAATGAGAACTCACTGAACAGACAGAGACCTACATTTTTTTCTTTTTTCTGAACAGTTAGTCCTCTGGGTTTTGCTTGCTACATAAGTTCTGTTATACTCACAGACATGATTCAAACAGTTTTAGAAACTTCAGAGTTTTCTATCCAAATCTACTAATAATATGCATATCTTATATTCTTGGCATGAGTAGCAGGAAGTTTAAATTGGGCACTCTATTTATCCAAAAGTGAAAATGCTGCCCCCTATACCTTAAGAAATTAACAAGTGTATATTTTTTCTGCTAGCGGAACATGTGTCCTAGACAGGTTAAGAAGGAAAGAAATTACACAAATGGACTTAACAAGGCACACCAGTTAATTGAAATGCATTCCATGAAGCTGGTTGAGAGAATGCCAAGAGTGTGCAAAGCTGTCATCAAGGCAAAGGGTGGCTACTTTGAAGAATCTAAAATATATTTGATTTGTTTAATACTTTTTTTTGGTTACTACATGATTCCATATGTGTTTTCTTAGTTTTGATGTCTTCACTATTGTTCTACAATGTAGAAAATAGTAAAAACTAAAGAAAAACCCTTGAATGAGTAGGTATATCCAAACCTTTGTGTGCGTTCGTGCGTGTATGTAATATATACACATACATACATACTACCATTCAAAAGTTTGGGATCACTTAGAAGGCACATTTTAAAAAATAACATCAAATTGATCAAATGCAGTGTAGACATGGTTAATGTTGTAAATGACTATTGTAGCTGGAAACGGCAGATTTTTAAATGGAATATGTACATAGGCGTACAGAGGCCCATTATCAGCAACCCTCACTCCTGTGTGCCAATGGCACGTTGTGTTAGCTAATCCAAGTTTATAATTTTAAAAGGCTAGTTGATCATTAGAAAATTGCAAACAGGTTATGTTAGCACAACTGAAAACTGTTCTGATTAAAGAAGCAATAAAACTGTTTGAGTATCTGGAGCATCAGCATTTGTGGGTTTGATTACAGGCTCAAAATCACAATAGTGCAAATTGTCTCTAACCAGAATAGAAAGAAGTGGGAGGCCCCGGTGCACAACTGAGCAGGAGGACAACTACATTAGTGTCTAGTTTGAGAAACAGATGCCTCACAAGTCCTCAACTGACAGCCTCATTAAATTAAATGGTACCTGCAAAACACCAAGATTTTTTTTGTTGTTGTCAGGGACAGCCTTAGTTTATAAACTGTGTGTGTGTGTTTAGGTGCTGATCAAGCAGGAGATTCAGAGGAAGAGTGGCTATGCCATCCAGGTAGATGAGGAGCACCTAAGAGTGCAGCTGGACACCATCCAGTGTGAACTCAATGCCCCCACGCAGTTTAAGGTAAGTTCACTGCAACATCTGGTTATTCCATACAAACGCTGGCACTCTGCCATGCCCTACGTGACTATGCTAAAAGCTGACTTTTAGCTGCAACTCTGGACACCCTACCTATTTACATTTTGGTCATTTAGGAGACGCTCTTCTTATCCAAAGCGACTTACAGGTACAATTAGGTTTAAATGCCTTGCTCAAGGGCACATCAGCAGATTTTTCACCTAGTCTGCTCGGGAACTCAGCAACATTTCTGTTACTGGCCCAATGCTCTTATCTGCTATGCTACCTGTCGCCTCTCACTGATTCAGATTTGATGACCCTGCTCTTTTCTTGTTGGATGTACAGTATTTCTCATGTAATTTGAGGACCTTGTCTATAAAATTCACTTGAAATGGTTGTTGCTCTATAAGGGGCGTCTGAACGAGCTGATGTCTCAGATCCGGATGCAGAACCACTTTGGGGCGGTGCGCTCAGAGGAACGATATAGTGTGGACGGAGACCTTCTCCGAGAGATCAGACAGGTGAGACTGTTAAAATTCTATTTTTTTTTCTTTCTTTTTTCAGTAGTTCTAGGTGTCTTTGTTTATGTGTGTGGTTGGTCAGTATTGCTGACCGAGTGTCTCACCGTTCTCCTCTCCACAGCACCTGAAGCAGCAGCAGGAGGGTCTGAGTCAGCTTATCAGTGTGATCAAAGATGACGTGGAAGACATCAAACTGATAGAACATGGCCTCCTGGACAGACTCGGCTGACCTCAAAGGTCCTCCCAGGCCCCACGTGACCCTGAATCTCTCTCTCACTGCTGACAAAAGTTAAAGGTTTATGCCTCTTCTTAGCAAGGCATATATCTGTATTTTCTATGGTCTGTCTGTCTTCAATTCAGAGGTGCTTTCTCACACAGATTAATCCTTGTCCTGGCTAATGGCTCAATATTGAATCTCAATCAAAAATCCTTTTTAGTCCAGGACTAGGTATAATTTTTTGTCTTGGAAACTGCCCCTAAAATCCCCAAACATCTAAACTGGAACAAGACTGCCTTAGAAAAACTGCCAGACCGTCTGGTGGACACTCTGGTTGACAGCCAGTGAAATGTGACTGTTTGATGATTTGGTGTGATATTCAAGTGCGATATTCAACACATTGTAAATAAATACGCCTTTTATTATTGCTTTAGTAATATTTTATATGATTGAATAAGAATTATACACAACCCCAACATGGTTTAATAAAATGTCATTGAGGAGCCTTTTTCAACATGACTCTCCTTCGTTTGGATCTCTTTCTTACCCAAGTGTAACCGGTGTCAGTGCTAGCTTAGCAGCTTTGTTTCCTCCCTCAATCTGCCTCTGACTGGGCTTGAACCAGGGTCCTCTGTCTCCCATGAATGCCCGCTTGACAACATACAAACCAGTTGTTACACTGAAAAGGATCTGATTCAATGGCACCATTAGCAACATTTTAGTCTGTTGGTGAGTTTATCCGGTACAGTCTTAATCTGTTACACAAGCATAGGCACCATTTCTAAAACGAATGCTTTGCAAATCCATATCCCGTGTTCTGTCTGGGTCTCTCACACAATGACTAGCCAATGGCTGTATAGTTTTCATCTATAGAATCAATATTTCCTTAGGTCATAATATTATTATGGTCACCTATTGAGAGAGGCCTGTATGAATAATCAATATGCCCCAAAATCTTTTCAATCTTGTTCTTTTTTCTGACTATGTTGCATCTTTTCTCATTGGTTCTAAATATCTGTCCTTTTGGAGATGCTGGAAATGGGTCCATTGATTGGAATAAGTAGATTCCCAGTTTGTAGTGTATTTTCTCTAGAAGTAGGTATCAGAGAAATAAACTCAAGAGGTTCATCCCCCTCCTTTTTCACTAGCATTCCTGTAGTCCCTCCCCGCAGCATGGTGGAGCACCATGAGGCTGGCAAGCAAGACTACTGTTAATGTGGCAGCAGGTTGCTGGAAGCCCTCGCCCGATCATACTGTTGACCCCCTCCAGGGCTAGGCCATTGATTTGAATGGGTAGATTCCAGTTGGTAGTAATATACTGTATTTCCTCTTGAAGTGCTTTATCATGTCCGTTGTTGCAGTAGGTCGGCTGGAAGCCCTACTATGGTACTGTTGACCATTGTTTGCAATGAGTAGATTCCAGTTTGAAGATGTGTCAGTGGGGGTCACCTTCATTCTGCAGTAGGTCTCCTCCCACTAGCCGGAAGGCCTCCATGAACTCGTTGATGTCTATGCTGCCGTCTTTGTTGAAGTCGATGGAGACGGCCAGGTCACTGATGGCCTCGTCACTGATCTCTGTCTGCAAATGGGAGCTAAGCAGCTTCCACGTCTGACGGAACTCTTCAAACGATATCAGACCTGGGAGACAATGAAATAGAATAGTGCTTTGTATTTTAGATCATGGGCTCTATTCAATCTGCATCATGGAAGTTTAGCATTAAAGTGTGATTGACATTTAAATGCAATGTTATGCAGTGTTAACCGTGAATGCAATACAGTGCCTTGCGAAAGTATTCGGCCCCCTTGAACTTTGCGACCTTTTGCCACATTTCAGGCTTCAAACATAAAGATATAAAACTGTATTTTTGTGAAGAATCAACAACAAGTGGGACACAATCATGAAGTGGAACGACATTTATTGGATATGTCAAACTTTTTTAACAAATCAAAAACTGAAAAATTGGGCGTGCAAAATTATTCAGCCCCTTTACTTTCAGTGCAGCAAACTCTCTCCAGAAGTTCAGTGAGAATCTCTGAATGATCCAATGTTGACCTAAATGACTAATGATGATAATTACAATCCACCTGTGTGCAATCAAGTCTCAGTATAAATGCACCTGCACTGTGATAGTCTCAGAGGTCCGTTAAAAGCGCAGAGAGCATCATGAAGAACAAGGAACACACCAGGCAGGTCCGAGATACTGTTGTGAAGAAGTTTAAAGCCGGATTTGGATTTCCCAAGCTTTAAACATCCCAAGGAGCACTGTGCAAGCGATAATATTGAAATGGAAGGAGTATCAGACCACTGCAAATCTACCAAGACCTGGCCGTCCCTCTAAACTTTCAGCTCATACAAGGAGAAGACGATGCAGCCAAGAGGCCCATGATCACTCTGGATTAACTGCAGAGATCTACAGCTGAGGTGGGAGACTCTGTCCATAGGACAACAATCAGTCGTATATTGCACAAATCTGGCCTTTATGGAAGAGTGGCAAGAAGAAAGCGATTTCTTAAAGATATCCATAAAAAGTGTCGTTTAAAGTTTGCCACAAGCCACCTGGGAGACACACCAAACATGTGGAAGAAGGTGCTCTGGTCAGATGAAACCAAAATTGAACTTTTTGGCAACAATGCAAAATGTTATGTTTGGCGTAAAAGCAACACAGCTCATCACCCTGAACACAACATCCCCACTGTCAAACATGGTGGTGGCAGCATCATGGTTTGGGCCTGCTTTTCTTCAGCAGGGACAGGGAAGATGGTTAAAATTGATGGGAAGATGGATGGAGCCAAATACAGGACCATTCTGGAAGAAAACCTGACGGAGTCTGCAAAAGACCTGAGACTGGGACGGAGATTTGTCTTCCAACAAGACAATGATCCAAAACATAAAGCAAAATCTACAATGGAATGGTTCAAAAATAAACATATCCAGGTGTTAGAATGGCCAAGTCAAAGTCCAGACCTGAATCCAATCGAGAATCTGTGGAAAGAACTCAAAACTGCTGTTCACAAATGCTCTCCATCCAACCTCACTGAGCTCGAGTTGTTTTGCAAGGAGGAATGGGAAAAAATTTCAGTCTCTCGATGTGCAAAGCTGATAGAGACATACCCCAAGCGACTTACAGCTGTAATCGCAGCAAAAGGTGGCGCTACAAAGTATTAACTTAAGGGGGCTGAATAATTTTGCACGCCAAATTGTTCAGTTTTTGATTTGTTAAAAAAGTTTGAAATATCCAATAAATGTCGTTCCACTTCATGATTGTGTCCCACTTCTTGTTGATTCTTCCCCAAAAAATACAGTTTTATATCTTTATGTTTGAAACCTGAAATGTGGCAAAAGGTCGCAAAGTTCAAGGGGGCCGAATACTTTCGCAAGGCACTGTATATCGACTCAATCGGGAATGACCTTTACATTTCTATTGTGGAATCTGGTTGCTTCAGCTTTACATATTTGAATAGAAATGTGTCCCCCCCCCCCCCCCCCCCCCCCCCAGATCACTCATTATTTAATCTGTAGTGCACCAGAATAATTTTAGGGGTCTTTGAGTGAAAGACGGTGACAATCTGCCGTTTTAAACCTGGCTTCATATGGTACTGATTTATACTAATTCGGGTGGGTTTATTTCACATGTAAGATATATAGCCCACAGATCAGACAAGGAAAAATAAAGTACATCAGGTCTATGTGTTCTGATATGTGCCTGTGTAACAGAGTTGGATTCGTAGCCTCACTCCCCAGCTTGAAATGTCTCTAGTTGCCCTATCGATTCACTAGCTTTTCTATAGTGTAATTGGTCAAGGGATGCGATCACGTGTTTGCGCAAGGCAGAGGATCTGAGATTGAGTACCACCAGTGTGGGCTTTTAGGAAAGAAACTATAGCCTACTGTAGGCTGTCATTGTAATTAAGAATTTCTTAACTGACTTGCCTAATTAAGTACTGTTAAGCAAGCACAACGTCTGTTACATGCGTGTCTGTTGTTCCTGTAGGTGTCCTATGCTGGTGACACATCCAATTTTCCCTCTGGGGATCAATGCAGTTCAATTAATCTCTTTGTTTTCAATGGAACATCATATTCAGCTTGTTACTAATAAGCTCTCTGTATGTTATGACAGAGAGGGGCCTGAGAGGCTTGAGAAAGGTCATGTTTGTAAAACACAACAAGGCAGGTATCTGGGCCAAGCTGATTATTTACTCACCTGAGTTGTCTGTGTCTATGATCCTGAAGATGGTCTCCAGGTTGGAGTGGTGCTTATACATGGTCTCAAGCAGACTGGCATTCGAGAGCTGGTAGATAAAAGGCAGCAACCAGGAATTTTGTTAGGTGCTTGTTTGCTGGGTTTTTTTTTGTGTGTGTGTGCGTATGTATGTTTATGTTTGTGTGTTAGTAAACCTCACCTCTGTGTTGGGCTCGGTGATGGACAGTTCTCTGAACCAGAGATGGTAGTCCAGCATGCCATCCAGAGTGTCTCCCACTAGCTGAGTCCGCAGCACCCTCCAGGGTAGACCCAGCCTCAACACAGCCTCCATGGCACAGGCCCAGTGGCCCAGAGAGATCAGCCCTGAGAGACCACACAGCCATATTACAGAGACCATGCCGCAGTCACACAGTCAGCCTCAAACTGCTACACTAACCCTTCAGGGTAAAACCAATCTCAACACAGCCACAGAGAGATCAGCCCTGGGAGAGAGACCAGACCATGCAGTGATCACACAGATAAACATAAAAAACGGACAGACTTTTTACTGCATAAATAACTTTTATCTATATCCTATACTGGGCCATGAAGACAATCATCACAGAGAGAGATAAAATAAAACATGATTTGATGTTGACACCATTCAGTGTACATTTGGAACCTTTATGGTAGGATTTTAAGACTGCTAAATATACTGTTGCCACTAGATGGTGATGAATAGTAGTCAACATTATATAATGTATTCACTAAAGTACTAAGGGGAACAGAGGTTCCTGGTAGGTGATATGAGTGAAACGGTGAGTGCGTGGTTCAGTACCTGTATTTTCCGGGTCGTATTCTTGAAAGGAACTGATAAGGTCTGACTTATGTGCAAACAGCTTTTCCCTCAAAGCCCTGAGAGCTGAACGCTCAGTCCGCCCAACACTGAAAACACAAGGCATCAACCACCTCACACACAGTGGATAATGTGTCTGAGGTATACAAGGAATTCACTGCAGGGTTTTTAGTGTGGTATGTGTGAGATGTCAGACATATACACATCTGAGGTAATCTTATTTTAGTCTGATATTCAATTGTTCAGAGTGCCATTTCATGACCTCCGCACAGATGACACAATGGTTGTGTTTACACAGGCAGTCCAACTGATCTTTTTCCCCAATTATTGCCAAAAGAGCTGATCTGATTGGTGAAAAACACTAATTAGCTGGGAAAAATATCAGAAATTGGGCTGCCTGTGTCTGAGTCATTTAATCATCTATCTGTGGCTCGTGTGACCTATGTTACCTTTGTCTCAGTGTGAGCGCCCTGGTAGCCCTGTTGGCCTGGTACTGGATGAAGTGAGGCACCAGGTCAGGACCCATCCTGATGTACGCTCCTCTGTTGCTTCCCACCTCATAGTAGTTAGATGCAGAAAATATAGTTAGGACCTAGAGAAAGAGAAAGAACAAGCATTATTCAAAGGTTCTATTTTGCTTTAGAACTCAAAGCTATTTTGCCTACTCTTAGAGGATTTTATCAAACACTCACAGAGTTTGTATTCCTTTTTAATTTGAAATAGATGGCTGCAGTAAAAACATTTTGCTACAGTTTATTGCATATTTCATTCTCTTTTGATTGTGCTATGTCTGTGGCTTTCCTAACCCTGCGGTTGTGGCAGAACTCGTAGCCCTCTTGCTTGCACTCATGTGAGCGTATAAGCAGTGTGAGGTTGTGACGTCGCAGGACCTCTTCTGTCACATCAGGACCCCAGTAACATCCTCCACCTCGCACCTCGTTGGGGACACAGCCATCCTGGGGCATGGGGTCGCTCCATAGCATGTCTACAATCTGCAGCCCAGACAGACAACACCAGGGTGTAGTTACTAGTTAACACCACCACTAGGGGAATGGCCATTCACTGGTTCTGTAGACTAACAATGTCCACCCAAATCAGTCTATCTCTTGCTTTCAATCATCTTTGCTATTCTTCAAATAAAGGTAGAACTCAAATCAATTCCACCCCATAATATAAACAAATGTCAGCCTTTAACTCCATCAGCTCCTGCTATCCTAATCCTTTCACCCCAATATGGATAATCCTCCTAAAACATCACAAACTGTTATTTTAACTTTATTCATACTCTAACAAATATGTGATGTAAATGGTGTATGATCTCAGTTACCTGTTTCCACTCGTCCCCGTACGACTCCAGCAGCTCTCCAGAGTCTGGGTCAGAGTCAGAGTTAGCCAGGGAGTTACGGAGGTCTCCGTAGGACTGGCTAAGTCCGGCCTGCCTGCGTCTCTCCTTCAGCTCCTCTTCTACAGAGCACGTCACCCTGTTGTTCAGGCCCTGCAGGGAGCGACGCTGGACCTCATGCCTGGTCCCCGTGCTGCTGCTGTGGGTCAGGGAGTGGACACGGCGCCTGCTGCTGTCCACAGGCTTGGCGGTTGGGTCATCGTCTTCTAGATCGGAGTCCGTCATACCTGACCTGTTTTGCCTCTTCCTCTTGGGAGGCCGGAGAGCTGAAACATACTACAGATACAAGTATTGTCATGATCCATTCTACAGTGAGCAATGCTGCACTTAGCACAGACATTATTAAACAATGAGCAAAGTGATCTGGGCATGCAATAAACTTAAGCTTCTCAGGCCCTCTATATATTTAGGCTTAGGGATATTTAGGGACCCACTATTTTGGGGTGTTCATTACACCTGTCTATACTAAGGCTAGAATAGGCTAAGATGAATCATCAATTAGTGTCTAATTGATGCTCAGCTACATTTAAGTAATGTGGGTGAACTAAAGAGAAGGGTTCTGTAAGGTTATACTTTGTTACAGGTGAACTATTCCTTTAAGTGAGGTGTTAGTGTGGTTTTACTTTGTGTCTGTCCACCCTGGATATGAGGTGAAGGTCCGTGGTGTCTGAGATACCGCCGTGCAGAACCAACACCTTGTTGTCAATTACTGTCGCCAGGGGCAACCAGCTAAAGATCTTCTGGAGAAGCTTTAGAATCTTCTTGCCATGAAGCTAAGCACAAGTCAAGTGACAACAATGTCGATCAGAATATTTCTTATTATGCATATGTTAGTATAAGATTCAACATGTCAGCGTCATTGATTATATTGAAAACTATAAGGCCTGTGCAGTAACCTGTGTAGTGCTATTTTTTCCTTTTGGGATACACACTATTAACACATCAAATACAGTAGGTCTTTAATCAAGAACTAAGCGGATGTGGATGGTGTTATCTACCAACAGTTTATCCATTGGCTACTGTAACCATGTAACCTAAAACAAACAGGTATTCCTGACTAACTGGGTCAGTGTGCTGGCTATTTAAGACTGACTGACACACGTACACAAACACACAAAGATAGAGAGGAAGAGGAAGAGAAAGAGAGTCACGAAGAGTCACACAGTTGACGGAGAGAAAGATCCTGTAATCTCCTTAGTCAAGAGGGAGAGTGACCCACATTACACACTGAAATAGATAGGCTTGATATAAGTGGACTCTGATCACTGGTTAACATAATACTCAGGAAGATTAGATGATTCTGATTAGCAGAATAAATTACCTATGATGTGGTTCATCCATATCAAATAAATAGGACTGCCCTGGGAAAATCATAGTTTTTTTAAAAAAACACTTGGTTTGGGGCAGAGGCAAAGCAATTTTAACAATTATCCAATGTTATAGAATGACACAAGGTAAGACCTACCCTGTATTTTCCAAGCACCTCTTTGGTAAAGCCATATCTGGGGGGGGAAAGAAATGTGTGTTGAATGATGTTTCTACTGGGGAATACCAGAGAAGAAGATATTATTTGTATTTGTATTTGTATTTATTATGGATCCCCATTAGCTGCTGCTAAGGCAGAAACTACTCTTCCTGGTGTCCAGCAACATACATACAGTTTAAAATACTACATTTTCATAACACCTTACCCATCACATTCAGGCCACCACTCCATCACCACATATTTACAATACAACATCCAGGTGCACGAGTGTAGAGTGCGTGTCTTATCATGTGTATGTGCCTATGTGTATCTCTTTACAGTCCCTGCTGTTCCATAAGGTGTATTTTATCTGCTTGCATCAGTTTCCTGATGTGGAATAGAGTTCCATTTATCCATGGCTCTATGTGCACCTCTCATATTCTGTTCTTGACTCTGGGATTGTGAAGAGATCTTTGGTGGCACGTCTTGTGGGGTATGCATGGGTGTCTGAGCTGTGTGCTAGTAGTTTTAATTAACATACACCTTGGTGCATTCAGCATGTCAAATCAAATCAAATCAAATTTTATTTGTCACACACACATGGTTAGCAGATGTTAGTGCGAGTGTAGCGAAATGCTTGTGCTTCTAGTTCCGACAATGCAGTAATAACCAACAAGTAATCTAGCTAACAATTCCAAAACTACTGTCAACACTTCTTACAAAAATAAGTAGAGCTGTTCTGACCTGTTTGCAAATCGGTTATGTAGCCAGACTTATTTGCTGTTTCTTTTTCCTCAGTTACTAATAGGCATGCAATTTTTCAATTCCTCAACAATCCACAGGGATATAACAGTTTTTACAGTCATTTTCTTAATGTGTGCATGCTTATTAGTAACTGAGATAAGCAACTTCATAAATGTGTCAATTGCAGCATCTGGTTGTTCCTCATTACACACAACAGACCAACACATATTATTTACATCAACAACATAGGAATCACTACAAAACATATTGTATGACCTCTTATACACTATATTAGGCCCAGCCTTTGGAAGTTTGGTTTTCCTAGATATGGCTACTGTAGTGTGATCACTTGTTCTGATTGTAAACGGCAACATCTCCACCTTTGGCATTTCTGTATTTTCTGTAGAATACATGTTATAACCATGTATCATCAAAGGTATTATCTAAGTAAGTTTCAGAATTGTCAGAATAGGAATGTCATCTACATATGTTAATGTGGGCTATTTTTAGCACAGCTTGACTGTTTTCATTGCTTTACTGGGAAGCTTAGCTGAAGTAGACATGTCCATGTTATGTATGTTAATGCAGGGATTATACTGTACATAGAGTATGTCTGATAGTACCTTAGGTTAACGATATGGTCCTCGTGGTTGCCTCTGTTCAGATGGACATCATTAGGATAGACCAGGAGAAAGGAAAACAGGATGAGGAGGATCTCCAGGGAATCTTTTCCTCGATCCACAAAGTCTCCATTGAAGACATAAGGCTTCTCAGATGATGGTAAACCATTCTAATCAGGATAGGTAAGCACATGTCAAATACAAAGAAAGCTTAAATTAGTTTGCCTTCATTATGAATGAGAACCATGTCATGTGAATTGTGATGTGGTGCGTTGACAAAAAAGTGGCATCCACCTTGTAGAAGACCAACAAAAGATCCTCAAGATGTCCATGTAAGTCTCCTGTTGGGAGGGAGAGGGTTTACCAGTGAGTGACAAGAAGCAATAAAGCTATACAACCAGTGAATTGTTTAAAAGCCTGATGTGTGGTTATGTGTCTACCACAGATGGTGATCTCCTTGCTGTGGCAGGTGGAGATCTGACTGATGTTGGGGAGGATCCTCAGCAGCCTCCAGGTCTCCCCAAGGAGCTGAAGGACATAGCGAGAATGGAGCTGCTACTGGGAAAAACAGACAGAGAAGAACAGAACGCTTGAGGGAAAAACGAGAAGTCAGAGGAAAGTCGTTAGTAGAAAGTCAACAACAGACGGCAGTCAGCAGAGAAAACTAGCATAATGGCAAGCCTCTGCCCAACAGTTGGTGGTAGAATGGATGTTTGGCACATGGAGGCCACTGATGGCCCTGCCTACACTTGCTTGCTGGATCACTTGTGAGTAGGAATACCTACTTGTTTGTTCTTGAAGGCCTCCACCAGCTCAGCTGCATTGGAACATGTTATGGGGAAAGAGAGATGGGGACCAGAGTACAGCTTTGGTACCTCAATGCTCTTGTAGCAGAAGTACCTCTCCCAATCTACATTACGGCAGATGTTGTTCTCACGGAAGATGTGTGAGATCAGGTTCCCTAAGACAGAGATAGGACACAGGTTTTTCAGAGGACGTACTGTAGGTAATTAGTCAAATTAGCTAATGGGAGGAAAGCTGGGCTGCATCCCCAATGGCAATCTAGTATTCACTATGTTGTGCACTACCTTTGACCAGGGCCCATAGGTAGTGCACAATATGAAGAATAGGGTGCCATTTGGGACACATCCCTAATCTCGTACACCTGACTTCTTTGCCTATAGCCTGGGGATGAGGTGAGAGGATAGCTTACGCTCACTGCTGGCTGGAGTGAAGTGATCCATGAGGTAGCCAAAGAAGTTGTAGAGCTGAGATAAAGAAGTCGAACAAGAAGAAGTAGAAGAAGAAGAAGAAGAAGAAAATACACAATTGATTAAATTCTATTTGAAAAAAAAAACTAAAAGAATCACATGGTGTCATATGAATGTGTAGTTTTTCCGCAATGCTAGGTATGTGTGTCTGTTGTCCCACCTTAATCTGATCCTGCTCTCCTGCGTACTCGATGGATTGGAAGATGTTCCAGGTGCACCTGCGTCTCATCTCCAGCCGTGCCACGTACTGACGGTACCAACGTTGGATTAGGAGAGCTGCCCTCATTGCTGGGGGAATGAGTAGCGTCGGGAGAGAGCATATTACGCATACACATAGGCACTTACAGTATGTGATCCCTGTGGGACTTGAACTCACAACCCTCTCATTGCTATCACGATCCCATTACCAAAAGAACACACAGGTATACAGTGCAAATGTAGATAGTTATCATTATGGGACCTACTATATCTTATAGTTGTTTCACTTTAGTTTTTAAAAAAAACCAGTATTACAGCTATTTGTAGCTTGTCTGAGTGTCTGATACCCGTCTGAAGAGTTCTACAGCTATTCTTAGCTTGTCTGATGATAATATTAACGGTAACTACTGGAGCACTCAGTCATCAATTACAAATTCAGATCCTCAAATACCCCATAATGATCTGTAGTGATTTAGTCCTCGAGCTGAAGACTGACTGACTCACCTGTGGCAGCTTCACATCACGTTGTAGGTAACAAAGACACATAAACCAAAGAAGTACAAGTGTTAATCTTAGTTAATCAAGTGTTATCTTTCACAGTATGTGATGTTGATAATAACATTGATGTCCATTTTGAAAACAAATTTGAATTAGCCAAATGTTGAATTGTAAGACTTTACCTGGGACTAATAGGCTGGCTATAAGTAACAGAAAAACAAGACAGAGAAGATTAGTTAATTTCTCTCTATGCTAATCCAAACTGGTTTATAATGGTTTAATTGTTTATAGAGGTGATAATACATGAGAAAAAGCATTTACTTTCTCTGTCGCGTTTCTTCAGCTGGTCTGATTTTGCAAAGCCACATCCCATGACCTTGTGTGAGGTACAATTGTAGTTATATAAAAAATATAAAAAATAATATGCATTTTTTTCATTGAAGACATTTACAAGCACTATTTCCATGATTAAAATTTGCATTTAATTAACTGTTCTGTGATTGATTAATATTTGGACATATAAAATGGGCCTGGCAAGATTAGCTTGAAATTATAGTCAACCAACAAACCCTATAATGATCATATTTTACAATAACCTTCTCTATTTCAAGCAGTCAAATCCCTTCATCACACTAGAAAACTGCAACACAATTGCAAGACCCATCTTACCTGGCCAGGTTGCCTCTCCACGATGAGGTCTCTCCCTCAGTATTTTAGCACATCAGCAGCAAAGACCTTATTTTTCTAACTCTTTTCAGCCTCCAGAACACATTGAAGGAAGAGAAAGGGATGTTTGGAGGATTTTTCAGACATATTTATTCAAACAGGAGACAACTTGTTCCAGTTGTTTTTGTGATGATGGGTGGTACCTCTAGGTTGGTACACACATGGCCTCAGTCATTCTCCAGGTGTAGTATAGCTCTCTCTAGTCCAGTCCATGGCTATAGGCTGGTAGTGAATATCGCCAAGTGTCTTCTCAGACAAGCCCCGTGACCACTTAATCAAAACAACAAGCCACAAATGGATTAGGATTAAGCCTCACAGTCACTATGGCTGGCCTCTATACTGAATATATGGATGAAGGATCTGATAAAGGGCAACACATGGCAGAAGGAAACATACATTGCTGTCAGAAAGTATTAATACCCCTTGACTTATTCCACATTTTGTTGCATTACACCATCCACACATAATACCCCATAACGACAAAGTAAAAACATGTTTTTAGAAATGTTTTCATATTTATTGAAAATTAAATACATAAATATCTCATTTACATACATAAAGGGCACTTTTCGGCATTTGCTGTATGATCAATGAGAAACTCCATATTGCAAATGTACGGTCCCTTACTAGACGGCCGCGAATGTTTGTCAAATTCGCCGATGGCGGCGGGCCAGATCTTGCTGGCCCCGGTTGTCTCTCAGACATTCAGTTTCCGTTTATTCAAATGTTCAAATTTTGGTAATTTTTCCGCTGTCCCGGTAAATTCCAGCCGATGGTGAATGGAATCTTATTGCAAATGTACAAAACATCACCAATCACGACATGGCCATTTCTCCTAAAAGGAAAAGACTTTGAAGACTAAACTTGGTGAGCATAGGTTTGGACTAATGGGCTGTTAGCCCCGAAACAAGATGGCGTCGAGGCCTCAATGCTTTTTGAGTTAAGTGTTACGGGAATTAAATTCCTATATGTTTTAATACCCAATTAAATTAAACACTCTGTCCACTCCTAAGAATTTGTAAGATTCTTATTTTCATAAAATGGACAGAGACCAGTCCCAAAATCAATCTGTAGTGTTTATTCTCGAGAGTACTGAACACGATACTGTCACGGCCGTCCTCCTCTTCATCTGAAGAGGAGAGGCGAGATGGATCTGAGGACCAATACGCAGCGTGGTAAGTGTCCATGGTGAATCTTTAATAAAGAAAGACTGAACACTATGCAAAAGAGTAACAAAAACAATAAACCAAATACGACCGTGAAGCTACAAAATGAGACCTGTGCTGACACAAGCCACTAACATAGACAATCACCCACAAACAAACAGTGCAACCCAGGCTACCTAAGTATGATTCTCAATCAGAGACAACTAATGACACCTGCCTCTGATTGAGAACCATACTAGGCCGAAAACATAGAAATGCCCCAAAACATAGAAAAACAAACAGACTGCCCACCCAACTCACGCCCTGACCATACTAAATAAATACAAAACAACGGAAATAGAGGTCAGAACGTGACAGTACCCCCCCAAAGGTGCGGACTCCGGCCGCAAAACCTTGACCTATAGGGGAGGGTCTGGGTGGGCGTCTGTCCGCGGTGGCGGCTCTGGCGCGGGACGCGGACTCCACTTCCTCATTGTCTTAGTCCGCCTTATTGTCCGCCTCCGTGTTTTTCTCACCATGGCCCCCCTACTCAATGACCCCACTGGACAGAGGGGCTGCTTGGGACAGAGGGGCAGCTCGGGACAGAGGTGGGGCAGCTGCTCGGGACAGAGGGACAGCTCGGGACAGAGGTGGGGCAGCTGCTCGGGACAGAGGTGCGGCAGCGGCGCCGGACAGGCGGGAGGCTCCGGCAGAGGCGCCGGACAGGCGGGGGGCTCCGGCAGAGGCGCCGGACAGGCGGGGGGCTCCGGCAGAGGCGCCGGACAGGCGGGGGGCTCCGGCAGCGGCCCGGCGGGAGGCTCCGGCAGAGGCGCCGGACAGGCGGGAGGCTCCGGCAGAGGCGCCGGACAGGCGGGAGGCTCTGGCAGAGGCGCCGGGCAGGCGGGGGGCTCCGGCAGCGGCGCCGGGCAGGCGGGAGGCTCCGGCAGCGGCGCCGGGCAGGCGGGAGGCTCCGGCAGAGGCGCCGGACAGGCGGGAGGCTCCGGCAGAGGCGCCGGACAGGCGGGAGGCTCCGGCAGAGGCGCCGGACAGGCGGGAGGCTCCGGCAGAGGCGCCGGACAGGCGGGAGGCTCCGGCAGAGGCGCCGGACAGGCGGGAGGATCCGGCAGCGGCGCCGGACAAACAGGACCACCTGCAGGGAGGAGACAGAGAGACAGCCTGGTGCGTGGGGCTGCCACAGGAACCACCAGGCTGGGAAGACCTTCAGGAGGCTTGGGGTTAAGAGGAGGCACCTGAAAGACCGGGCTGTGGGGGAGCACTGGAGCTCTGGTGCGCAACCTTGGCACCACTTCCCCAGGCTGGATAACCACTCTAGCCTGGACCCTCCAGAGTGCAGGCACAGGTTGAACCGGGCTGTGGGTAAGCACGGGAGATCTAGTGCTTACTACACGCACCTCTCCCTTAGGCTCCATTCCCACATTCGCCCGGCATGAGCGGAGCGCAGGCAGAGGACGCACTGCACCCTCCCAGCGCCCCGGAGACACAGCACGCAGAGCCGGCGCAGGATACCCTGGACCAAAACTGCGTACCGGCGACCAGACCGGCTGAGCAGGCACCATACGCCTTGGCTCGATGCCCGCGCTCGCATGACACTCTCGGGGGGCTGTCCTATAGCGCACCGGGCTATGGACACGTACTGGCGACACCGTGCGCTTAACCGCATAACACGGTGCCTGACCAGTAACGCGCTGCTTATAATAAGCACGAGGAGTGAGCGCAGGTCTGCTACCTGGCTTAGCTTCACCCCTCGTGTGCCCCCCCCCAAAAAAATGTTTGGGCTGTCTCTCGTACCTGTCGCACTGCCGTGCTGCCTCCTCATATCGCCGCCGCTCAGCTTTCGCTGCCTCCAGCTCTGCTTTGGGGCGGCGATATTCCCCAGCCTGTGCCCAGGGTCCCTCTCCGTTCAGTATCTCCTCCCATGTCCAGGAGTCCTGTGATACCGGCCGCTGTTGTTGTTGCTGTTGCTGCTGCTGTCGTCGCTGTTTTCTACCACGCCGCTTGGTCCTTGGTTGGTGGGTGATTCTGTCACGGCCGTCCTCCTCTTCATCTGAAGAGGAGAGGCGAGATGGATCTGAGGACCAATACGCAGCGTGGTAAGTGTCCATGGTGAATCTTTAATAAAGAAAGACTGAACACTATGCAAAAGAGTAACAAAAACAATAAACCAAATACGACCGTGAAGCTACAAAATGAGACCTGTGCTGACACAAGCCACTAACATAGACAATCACCCACAAACAAACAGTGCAACCCAGGCTACCTAAGTATGATTCTCAATCAGAGACAACTAATGACACCTGCCTCTGATTGAGAACCATACTAGGCCGAAAACATAGAAATGCCCCAAAACATAGAAAAACAAACAGACTGCCCACCCAACTCACGCCCTGACCATACTAAATAAATACAAAACAACGGAAATAGAGGTCAGAACGTGACAGATACAGTTTACCACAGGTTATAAACTGAAAATGACGTCATTAGATTTCGAACTGTCCCGTCTCTTCTCCCACCCTGGTACAAAGGCAGTATCTCAAGCCTTCCCACATCGTCTCCCTACCAATTTAATATAATTTATGACCGAGCCAAGGTCTTCCTGTGTAGATAAGCATTCTAGCCAGTCTGACGATAAGTTCATTCATTTCTACCAAGGAACAGACAGTCATTGTTCTAATTTTGATTATATTTACACACATTATATTCAGTACTAAGATTAAAAGAAAATTCATACATCTATACAGTAACATAATCATATTCTAATTAGTCAGTCCTGATTGAAATGTATACATAATTAGTCATTATTGATAAAATAATAACATTAAGGCCATTTTTCTGGGATTAAAGGTCAAAAATGAAAATGCATTGCTAATTTGACCGCTTCACATCAAAGTACATGAACCTACGGTGTAAGGAAAAAAAGAACCAGACATGTATCTATCATAATGTAAGAGAAATCGTACAATGTACAAATGTGTTTTTTCCCCAAGAAATTACAGATCCAGTTGCGGCATGTTCAGACGAATATGTTATGGTGGGTTTCGGAACTCTACGTGATTTTTGTGATTTTCTGTGATTTTCTGAAATAACACTCAATCATTCAACCCTCTGTAAATAAGTCAGTTCTTAACGTAAAAGACTTAAAACTCAAAAATCTGTAAGAGCCTACCCCAAGGAGGATATGTGTTCACTTTCAGTTTCCTGCGTCAACCGGAAGTGCCTTAAATTGGGGTCATAGCGGCTGTTTTGAAGGGTTAAAAAGATCACATCTTTCCAAAACTTCATATGTGTGATTAGGCAACCCGTATGAACTGTAATCAGTCATTTCTCCCAACAGAAAATAAAAACTCACACACACACACACACACACACACACACACACACACACACACACACACACACACACACACACACACACACACACACACACACACACACACACACACACACACACACACACACACACACACATACACACACACACACACACACACAGCAAGGATGGAGAGACACAGTGCGGGGCTTAAAGAAGCACAAAGCCATCAGGAGCATTCCTGAGGTCCTCCCGATCTGTACAAGCCTAACCTTGACCTTGTGGCATTAACCCTTAACAGTGAAAATAAGGTGTTTACATCAAACAGTTTGCAATGACTTCTCTCCCCATAGGAATACATTGCCTGCTCCCCGAAATTCAACCTGAAGCCTATGTGGGTTATGAATGCCTTATGAACGTGTCTTCGATGACAATTCCTCAGGTCGCTATGAGGTCTACCTGTGTTGATTCTAAGCTTCCTGGATCAACCGGAAGTGGTTAAAATCACCCTAAAGGTGTTTTGATGTACAAAACCTGTGTAAATCAATCAATTCTTAGCGTAACGACTTTAAACTCAGGATTCTGTAAAAGCCTACCCCTATGAGGATATGTGTTTACTTTCAGCTTCCTGTGCCAACCGGAAGTGCCTTAAATTGGGGCTGTTTGGAAGGGTTAAAAAGGTCAGATCTTTCCAAAACTTCATATGTGTGATTAGGCAACCCTCATGAACTGTAAATCAGTCATTTCTCCCAACACATATCAAAGAAAAAACTCTCACGCACACACACACAGACAGCAAGGATGGAGTGACACGGTGCGGGGCTTAAAGACACACAGAGCCTGCAATGGCATTAGCATACTCTCTAGGCCGTGCCGAGTTCAACGAGATGCCCCGCTTGACCGTAGCTCACTCGGCCTGAGCGGTGACAGCGAGAGAACTGTTAGGGTTAGAAGCACAATTTGACCTCAGGAAGGTTCCTGGTTCCTGTCAGCGGGTGTATAAGAGGCGAAGTCATGATGGGTTAAATACAAGTAGATTGATTGGGGACATGAAAACCAGGTGTGTATGAAAACAAGACAAGACAAATTGATATATGAAAAATGGAGCGGCGATGGCTAGTAAGCCAGTGACGTCGATCGCCGAACACCGCCCGAACAAGGAGAGGCCCCGACTTCGGCGGAAGTCCTGACACATATACTCGGAAAGAGAGAACAATTATAAAAACCCAGAGACAGGGGTAATAACCAATAGACAGAGTGCAATAATCAGAAAATAAAAATAACGTGGATATCAACAGGAGGGAATAGGGTGTGGTCAAGCCATCAAGGGCTTAACAGACCGTAAGGAAGATTTAGCCCTGGGCCAGTAGGGAGAAATCTAAGAACAAGAGAAAGAGAGTGTCACGACTCCTACCGAAGGTGGCTCACCTTCCTGTTCGGGTGGCGCTCGGCAGTTGTCGTCACCGGCCTACTAGTCGCCACCTCTTTTCCCCCTTGTCTGTTTTTTAGTTACACCTGTGTTTAGTTAATTGGTTGGGCTTTATTATCCAGCCGGCCCACCTGCTGAGTGTGCGGGATTGTTTTCTGTGTACCTTTGTGCACGCCTGTAAGTCACGGTTTTGCGTATACATGTGTTTTTCTGGACTGTTTAGTTCCCCTGTGTTTTGGGGCATTTGTTTGAGTGGCGTCGGTGCGGTGAATAAAAAAGTATCGCAACTCTGAACTCTCTGTTTCCTGCGCCTGACTTCTTCCTCCACTACACCCCGGGCATTACAGAATCCCGCACCTCAAGAATGGAGTCAGCAGGAGCAGCTGCCAACCCCCTCCCATCGATGGAGGAACGTGTCCTCCACCACACCACCGTCCTCAATCGGATCGGATCCGCGATGGACCAGATGATGGAGAGAATGGACCGATGGGAGAGGAGTGGTCTACTCTCTCCACTTTCGGTTTCCCCAGCTCTGGATTCCCATTCTCCTCTCTCCCCATCCCCCGGCTCCAGCGCTCTCCATCTTGCATTCCCGAGGGATTATGATGGAGCGGCGGCGGGGTGTCGGGGGTTCTTGCTCCAACTAGAACTGTACCTGGCGACCGTGAGGCCCACTCCCTCGGGAGCGGAAAGGGTGAGTGTCCTCGTCTCCTGCCTGACGGATCGTGCTCTGGAGTGGGCAAACGCGGTCTGGAATGGCCCAGACTCAGCGAAGGAGCACTACCGGGGTAGGAGAGAGTGATTGTTCCACCTTAGGCAGGAGAAGAGGAGCGCCCAGGATTACGCTTTGGAGTTCCGGACCTTGGCTGCTGGGTCTGGGTGGAACGACAGGGCCCTGATAGACCACTACTGGTGTGGTCTCCGGGAGGACACCCGCAGGGAGCTAGCGTGCCGGGACACCGCTCTCTCCCTAGATGAACTTATTGACATGTCTATCCGGCTGGACAATCTGCTGGCTGCCCGCGGGCGTTTGGAGAGGGTCCTGTGCATTCCACCACCCAACGCCCCCGCTCCCATTCCTATGGAGTTGTGGGGGCCGTGCCGAGGGGTACCGGAGGAGGAGGCTCCCCCTGCACCAGCTGTGTGGCCGGAGAGGACACACGGCCGATCGGTGCTGGGGGGGCCCGTCTGGGAGTCGAGATGGCAGGCGGAACACTTCTCGATCACCCCAGGTGAGTCAGCACCAAACTCACCCAGAACCCCCTGTTGGTCACATATTTGTCTTGATTTTTTAAATGGATTTTTCCCCCTTCCCAGCATAAGGCGCTAGTCGATTCAGGTGCAGCTGGGAACTTTGTGGATCACAGACTCGCCATTAAGCTGGGTGTTCCGCTCGTGCCGATAGATTCTCCCTTCCCCGTGCACTCCCTAGATAGCCGGCCATTTGGGTCAGGGTTGGTCAGGGAGGCCACGGTTCCAGTGGACATGGTGACGCAGGGGAATCATAGGGAGCGTATACGTCTCTTTATTATCGATTATTCATTATCGATTATCATTATCGATTCATTATCGCCTGCGTTTCCAGTGGTGCTGGGGATTCCCTGGCTGGCTAGTCACACTCCTAAGATTTCGTGGAGACAGGGGGTTCTCCAGGGGTGGTCAGAGGAGTGTTCTGGAAGGTGTCTGGGAGTTTTCATCGGTGCCACGTCGGTGGAGAGTCCAGGCCAGGGTTACACGGTGCGCATCTCCCCCGAATATGCTGATTTGGCAATCGCTTTCAGTAAAAAGAGAGCGACTAAATTACCACCTCATCGACTAGGAGGGGATTGTGCGATAGATCTCCAGGTAAACACTGCGCTTCCCAAGAGTCACGTGTACCCATTGTCCCAGGAGGAGACATTGGCTATGGAGACATATGTCACAGAATCTCTGGGACAGGGGTACATTCGGCCCTACATCTCACCCGTCTCCTCAAGTTTCTTTTTTGTGAAGAAAAAGCAGGGAGGTCTGCGTCTCTGCCTTGAATATAGAGGTCTAAATGCCATCACAGTGGGGTTTAGTTACCCACTACCTCTCATCTCTACGGCGTGGAATCATTTCACGGAGCACAGTTTTTCACAAAACTGGATCTCAATAGCCCGTATAGTCTGGTGCGTATTCATGATGGAGACGAGTGGAAAACCGCGTTTAGTACCACATCGGGCCACTATGAGTACCTCGGCATGCCGTATGGGTTAAAGAATGCTCCAGCCGTCTTTCAATCCTTTGTAGACGAGATTCTCAGGGACCTGCACGAGCAGGGCGTGGTTGTTTATATCGATGATATTCTGATCTATTCCGCCACCCGTGCCGTGCATGTGTCTCTGGTACGCAAGGTGCTTGGTAGACTGCTGGAGCATGACCTATACGTCAAGGCTGAGAAGTGTGTGTTCTCCAAACGAGCCGTCTCCTTCCTGGGTTATTGCATTTCCACCTCGGGGGTGGTGATGGAGTGTGACTGCATTAAGGCTGTGCGTAATTGGCCGACTCCTACCACGGTGAAGGAGGTGCTGCAGTTTTTGGGGTTTGCCAATTACTACCTGAGGTTTTTCCAGGGTTTTGGCCAGGTAGCGGCCCCCATTACCTCACTGCTGAAGGGGGCCCCGGTGCGTTTGCGGTGGTCGGCAGAGGCTGACAGATCCTTTAATAGGTTGAAGGTGCTGTTCACGGATGCACCCGTGTTGGCACACCCGGACCCCTCTCTCCTTTTGAGAGTAGCAGGAGAGGAAATGTCACATATTGGTGTATAGCCTCGGTTCGATCGATAGTGGTTCGTAGAGATTACAGTTTCTATGTGAAGGAAGACGTATGAGATCACGTCTTACCACACTAGTAGAGGCCAGGGATCAAATATCGCAGATTCCTTATGATAAGAAATTAGCTATATTTGCCACAGGAAAACGTAACTTGGGTTGAAGAATCTAGGCAAAATGCCAGGGGAATGGATTCTAAAGGTAACAAATGTAAATTATCTGGCCAAACACTCCTTGCAAACTCAGAAAGCCTTGGTTGTAAGAAAAAAAATTGATTTACATTTTATGTTGTCTTATTCTGAAATAGATTTCTAGAATGTAAGAAAGGGTGGAGGGGTAACAAGGAATTAGCAAAGGGGTTACTAAACCTAAAATTAACTTTACGTTTTTTCAGTTAGCTCATGAACATTATGGTGTGGTGGATATGGAGAACAGTGCATGCTAAAGAAAAGATACATAAACGTTGGTGGATTGAAACAAACATTTATTGATTGGAGTAAGGACAGTGGATTTACAATTATCATGTTTTGGTTTATAATTAATACTTTTGGCTTGCTGATTAAAATGTAGCATAGTGAATGCTAACGAAATGTACACTTTCTTTTCCAGAAGAGGGGCAAACAATTTGGACTAAATATGCATTGAGATACTGATCTTTCATTACCAGCACTCGTGACAGGAAAACAAGGGACACAGGGGGGCTGTAATGGAAAGCGTTATTACAGGCAATGAAAGGTTCTGTTTATAAATGAATGTTCATACAGGGATGATGTGTGCTAAATTGATAAGCTAGAATTTGAGTCCTAGACTCGAAAGTAAGCACTAAGGACTGTCATTCTGAATTTGGGTTTGATCATTTGTAAAATGTTTTAGTTATGATTTGGGTACAGCGAGAGATAGTTGCTTTCAAACGGTGAGGGGTGGGGGCACTGCTACATTTATTAGGCATAGGAAGGCTCTAGAAACCTTATCTCTAAGTATCCTCCGAGAGGGAGCTTGTTAGAGAACTCACTGGATGATAGCTTGGGTCAACCATGAAGGTATTTGTGTTCTCTTTTGTTTTACCATGTCATCAGCATTGTACTGTTAAATCGCATTGATACATGGAGATGGCTGGATGATACGGAACAAGTAATTGCATACAAGGCTCATAGTCTGTGTTTTGCGATAACACCCATGGATGAAAATTAAGGAGAGGGCATGGAGACCAGCATAACATGGGCTGAGAACATAACTGATGGATGGTTCTTTCCCCAGTTTTAGTCATATCAAGGGTAGTGTGAAGTTGTTAACAAACTATAGTTATGGCAAGTCGGTTAGGACATCTACTTTGTGCATGACACAAGTCATTTTTCCAACAATTGTTTACAGACAGATTATTTCACTTATAATTCACTATATCAGAATTCCAGTGGGTCAGAATTTTACATACACTAAGTTGACTGTGCCTTTAAACAGCTTGGAAAATTCCAGAAAATTATTTCATGGCTTTAGAAGTTTCTGATAGGCTTATTGACATCATTTGAGTCAATTGGAGGTGTACCTGTTGATGTATTTCAAGGCCTAGCTTCAAACTCACTGCCTTTTTGCTTGACAACATGGGAAAATTTCAAGAAATCAGCCAAGACCTCAGAAAAGAAATTGTAGACCTCCACAAGTCTGGTTCATCCTCGGGAGCAATTTCCAAACGCCTGAAGGTACCACGCTCATCTGTACAAACAACAGTACGCAAGTATAAACACCATGGGACGACGCAGCCGTCATACCACTCAGGAAGGAGACGTGTTCTGTCTCCTAGAGATGAACGTACTTTGGTGCGAAAAATGCAAATCAATCACCGAACAACAACAAAGGACTTTGTGAAGATGCTTGAGGAAACAGGTGCAAAATTATCTATATCCACAGTAAAACGAGTCCTATATCGACATAACTTGAAAGGCCGCTCAGCAAGGAAGAAGCCACTGCTCCAAAAACTACCATAAAAAAGCCAGACTACGGTGGGGACAAAGATGGTACTTTTTGGAGAAATGTCCTCTGGTCTGATGAAACAAAAATATAACTGTTTGTCCATATTGACCATTGTTATGTTTGGAGGAAAAAGGGGGAGGCTTGCAAGCCGAGGAACACCATCCCAACCGTGATGCACCGGGTTGACCCCAAGCATACTTCCAAAGTTGTGGCAAAATGGCTTCAGGACAACAAAGTCAAGGTATTGGAGTGGCCATCACAAAGCCCAGACCTCAATCCTATAGAGAATGTGTGGGCAGAACTGAAAAGCGTGCGCGAGCAAGGAGGCCTACAAACCTGACTCAGTTACACCAGCTCTGTCAGGAGAAATGGGTCAAAATTCACCCAACTTATTGTGGGAAGCTTGTGGAAGGCTACCCAAAACGTTTGACCCAAGTTAAATAATTTAATGGCAATGCTACCAAATACTAATTGAGTGTATGTAAACTTCTGACTCACTGGGAATGCGACGAAATAAATAAAAGCTGAAATTTGTCATTCTCTATACTATTATTAGGCAAGTCAGTTAAGAACAAATTCTTATTTACAATGACGGCCTAGGAACAGTGGGTTAACTGCCTGTTCAGGGGCAGAACGACCTTGTCAGCTCGGGGGTTTGAACTTGCAACCTTCCGGTTACTTCCGGTTACTAGTCCAACGCTCTAACCACTAGGCTACCCTGCCGCCCCTGAGGCAAGTTTGATAAGGACTCACCCCGCTCCTGTACAAGGGACTGAAGACAGCCTTTTAACAAAGTGACTTTTTAACATGTTTTTCATGTCTTAAAAATGTTTTACCTTTGTTAGATCATTAGTACATATTTTAAATGGCTTTTTACAGATTTGATGTTTACAACAAAGTACTTTTATTCATGGTGGTTTTCATTGATTTTAACACGTACTTTTTAACAAATGTAAAATGTAACTTTCAAATGCCGTGTTTTATTCTTTGTTGCCGTTTTTATGTGTATAAATGATGTAAAAAATGTATGAGCTGTTTTTAAAGGAATTGTGTTAATAAAACTTTTCCAAAAGAAAAAATTATGTTGTAGTGGCATGTAAATGCATCATAATGCAGAAACCTCAACGGCCCAACTGTCTAAATACAAGCCTTTAATGTAGAGATGATAATACATTTAGATAATGCAGAACCTGATACATGAGTTAAAAGTTGAAGTCCATTTCCCATCTAATAATAACATACCAAACACAACATATGAACTTCCTGTCTAACAGAAATGCACATTGGGACACACTCTATTCTATTGGCCAAACTAAAATACTATTCTGTAAATACATTCTAGAGGAATCTGATCTTCAAGTTATACATTTTCATAGCCTTTATTGTTTACTTTTAGACAAATTGACCCCACACTATATGGCACAGGATAATTGTCTTAAATGTCAAACCTTGGTTTGATCAGCAAGTTCAGTCTAGAACCTGTCCTTATTTTACAGTGTGTACAGTGAAATAGGTTTGTTAGCTTGTCCACAATGGTAACAATAAGCCAATGATATGGTAGTTTCATAGAACTGCAGAGATACAGTGCAGACTGTAGTAGGATTACACATTTTAGACACCACACTCACCTAAGCAATGTAGGCAGATGTCACATTTCAAATGTCATATACATAACACTTAAAAATGCTCACTGTCACAGATCCCTCTGGAACTTTCATTGTGCACACCTGGCCCCTATTCCCACTGATTGTATTTGTATGTATGTGCCCTTTGTTCACCATAGTTGGTGAGTGTGAGTACCTGTGCTGTGTGTTTTGGCTTTCGTGCCATTCTGGATTGCGCAGATGATTACGGGTCTCGTCCAGTGTGTTAATCATTGTGTGCATGTGTTATTTATTTGAGGAACTCCTCGCTCTTTTGTTTTGGGTTTCTACCCTGTGTTGCTTTACGTGTATGTTTGGTCTTTGTCCCAGTGCCTTTACACGGCAGGGCATAATTTGGGCTTAATTAAAAAAACTATTACGCATTCCTGCGCCTGTCTCCCGAATCTATTCATACCAACGTGACACTGACTTGCAACCATATCACCACTTACAAGTTCATAGTGAAGGTAAACTATGTATTAGGTATGGACAGAGACATTTTCTGTAACATATTTTTATAAACATAGTTAGACTTCATTTTCGTTCCTTACATATTTGAACTTATTCAACTAACCAACTATCAATTTAATCAGTGCATTAAAAAAGTGATAAGCTGTAGAAATGTAATAATTAGAACGTTTAAAAAATTGCAGTGTTAACATGAATCCAAATTCATAAAAAGGACATCCTCATTGCATTAATTGTTTAGCCTTCATTGCTCAATAGAGCATTTTACCACTTCCTTGACCTTCTTTGACAGTCATGGGTAGAGAATTATACTACATTTGAATCCATCCCATGATGCACAAGGGCATAGTTCCTAGCATAGTACCTAAATGAGTATACATACACCTTTAGGACACACACATGGAGTAGGGCTGGTTTCCCAGACAAAGATTAAGCCAGGTCCTGGACTAAAAAGCTGTTTCGATGGAGATTATCCATTGAGAAGGACTAGGCTTGATCTGTGTCTGGGAAACTGGACCATAGTGATCAGCTGGACTCAAACAACATGTTCCCTTCCCTTGCCATCTCTAATCATGCAATATAGTGATGGCTTTACTTAGCCCTCCACCATACTGTTTTCATCCATTCAATCAGGGGCAGAAGGAAGGATGCATATTTTTGTTAGAGGATATTTTATTTTTATTTACATTATATTACAATGAGATTAGAAGTGAATAACAGGTATCAAACAGTTAAACTTTTAGAGAATGTCTGAAACAGCAGGTCAAAGGGTCACATGTATTATCAACCAATATTACAGGGACTCTTGGAAGAATAGCCTCCATTGTGGGTTAAACGAGATCCAAACAAACAAACAAATGGGGAGATATCACAATAATAGTGTAACTTGTGTCACATTGATCAAGACTATAACTTTGAGGCACAGAAAGGCAACAATTCAACTCTGAACAGCAACTCACACACAGTAGATCTGTGAATCTCAACAACAACAAAAACGTCCCATTCCCTCCTCAAGACTTTTCAATAATTGGAGTCATGCCAATGTAGGTGCTGACATTTTTTTCGTCACCCTCCTTGTTGCTCACAGGAGAATAAGATGTGTCCTCCTTTGTTGTCATCTATAGATGGAGAGAGTTTAGGGAGGGAGGGAGGGAGGGGGTTACAGAGTACAATATTAGTGGCAAGACATTGGACAAAATAGCTTTTCAGGATCCTAATCTTTCAGATACAGTATTTGTTGTCCAATGGCGCCGGAGGAGAGGACTGCATCCTAACAAATTATGTGTGTTATTTCGCGTTATTTGTAACTTTTGTAAATAATGTTTCTGTCACCGTCGCTTATGACCCAAAATAGGTTCTGGATATCAGGACAGCGATTGCTCACCTCGTACTGGACAAAGATTTTTTCTTTAACGAGTCGGATGCAAAGGATTTACTTCAGATATCCGACAAGGACCAAATTCCTGTCATTCGCATGAGAAAGGCACAGAGATATCGGGGACTTAGGTCGAGATGCCTTGTAATGATCCGACGGTGAGTGGGCAATCTGCCTATTCAGTCCTAATCAGTCCTATTAGGCAATGTACAATCATTGGACAACAAAATAGATGAACTACGATCATGAAAATCCTACCAACGGGATATTAAAAACTGTAGTATCTTGTGTTTCACCGAGTCGTGGCTGAACGACGACATGGATAAGATACAGCTGGCAGGTTTTACGCTGCATCGGCAAGATAGAACAGCTGCCTCCGGTAAGACAAGGGGTGGCGGTCTGTTTATATTTGTAAACAGCAGCTGGTGTGTCACGACTCCGACCGAAGGTGGCTCCTCTTCCCGTTCGGGTGGCGCTCGGCGGTCGTCATCGCCGGCCTACTAGCTGCCACTGATTATTTTCTCCCCCTCCTTATGTGTTTATTGAGTACACCTGTTTTGAGTTGGTTATAATTAGTGAGGCTTTATTAGTCAGCCGGCCCGCCTGGTTCTTTGTGCGGGATTGATTGTTGTAACCCTGGTGTTTGCATTAGATGTACATGTTAGTGTATTTAGTGCTAGACTGTTTTTGTTTCCCTGTGTCTGGGGCATTTGGTTTAAGCACCCGTAAGAGTGGTGAACATAGTTCACCGTGTGTGCATTAAAAAAAGCACTTTATTGAACTCTGCTTTCCTGCGCCTGATTTCACCCTCACGACACCCAGGACCTTACATGGTGCACAAAATTATGGAAGTCTCGAGTTTTTGCTCACCTGAGGTAGAGTATCTCATGATAAGCTGTAGACCACACTATTTGCCACCACAAACCAATACTGGCACTAAGACCGCACTCAATGCGATAAGGCTATAAGCAAACAGGAAAACACTCATCCAGAGGCGGCGCTTCTAGTGGCCGGGGACTTTAATGCAGGGAAACTTAAATCCATTTTACCAAATTTCTATCAGCATGTTAAATGTGCAACCAGAGGAAAAAAAACTCTAGACCACCTTTACTCCTACAAAGCTCTCCCTCACCCTCCATTTGGCAAATCTGACCATAATTCTATCCCGAATCCTGCTTACAAGCAAAAACTAAAGCATGAAGCACCCGTGTCAATAAAGAAGTGGTCAGATGACACAGATGATAATGTACAGGACTGTTTTACTAGCACAGACTGGAATATGTTCCGGGATTCCTCCGATGGCGTTGAGGAGTACACCACATCAGTCACTGGTTTCATCAATAAGTGCATTGCTGACATCGTCCCCACAGTGACCATACGTACATACCCAAACCAGAAGCCATGGATTACAGGCAACATCCACACTGAGCTAAAGGGTAGAGCTGCCGCTTTCAAGGACCGGGACTCTAACCCAAACGCTTATAAGAAATCCCGCAATGTCTTCCGACGAACCATCAAACAGTCAAAGCGTCAATACAGGACTAAGATTGAATCGTACTACATCGGCTCTGACGCTCGTCAGATGTGACAGGGCTTGCAAACTATTACAGACTACAAAGGGAAGCACAGCCACGAGCTGCCCTGTGACCTGAGCCTACCAGATGAGCTAAATTACTTCAATGCTCGCTTCGAGGCTAGCAACACTGAAGCATGCATGAGAGCATCAGCTGTTCCGTACGACTGTGTGATCACACTCTCCATAGTCGATGTAAGTAACACTTAAAAAATAGGTCAACATTCACAAGGCCGCAGGGCCAGACGGATTACCAGGACGAGTACTCCGAGCTTGCGCTGGCCAACTGACAAGTGTCTTCACTCACATTTTCAACTGAATCTGTAATACCAACATGTTTCAAGCAGACCACCATAGTCCCTGTGCCCAAGAACACTAAGGTAAGCTGCCTAAATGACTACCGTCACGTAGCAATCACATCTGCAGCCACGAAGTGCTTTGAAAGGCTGGTCATAGCTCACATCAACACCATTATCCCAGACACCCTAGACCCACTCCAATTTGCCTGCCGCCCCAACAGATCCACAGATGATGCAATCTCTAATGCACTCCACACTGCTCTTTCCCACTTGGACAAAAGGAACACCTAGGTGAGAATGCTATTCATTAACTACAGCTCAATATTCAACACCATAGTGCCCTCAAAGCTCATCACTAAGCTAATGACCCTGGGACTAAACACCTCCCTCTGCAACTGGATCCTGGACTTCCTGACAGGCTGCTCTCATTTGGTAAGGGTAGGTAACAATACATCTGCCACGCTGATCCTCAACAAGGGGGCCGTTCAGGGGTGCGTGCTCAGTCCTCTCCTTAACTCCCCGTGTGGCCAGGCACGACTCCAAC
The DNA here is from genome assembly GCF_057628025.1 of Oncorhynchus mykiss. NCBI lineage: Eukaryota > Metazoa > Chordata > Actinopteri > Salmoniformes > Salmonidae > Oncorhynchus > Oncorhynchus mykiss. Next base: position 48,386,983 of record NC_143026.1, on the reverse strand, counting down.
ACCATCATTAAGTTCACCGAAAGTGGTAGGCCTGATCACCAACAACGACGAGACAGCCTATAGGGAGGAAGTCAGAGACCTGGCCGGATTGTGCCAGAATAATAACCTATCCCTCAACGTAACCAAGACTAAGGAGATTATTGTGGACTACAGGAAAAGGAGGACCGAGCACACCCCCATTCTCATCGACAAGGCTGTAGTGGAGCAGGTTGAGAGCTTCAAGTTCCTTGGTGTCCACATCAACAACCAACTAGAATGGTCCAAACACACCAAGACAGTCGTGAAGAGGGCACGACTAAGCCTATTCCCCCTACAAGAAACTAAAAAGATTTGGCATGGGTCCTGAGATCCTCAAAAGGTTCTACAGCTGCAACATTGAGAGCATGGTTGCATCACTGCCTGGTACGGCAACTGCTCGGCCTCTGACATCACTGTGGCTAAGCTGCCTGCCATCCAGGACCTCTACACCTGAAGGTGTCAGAGAAGGCCCTAAAATTGTCAAAGACCCCAGCCACCCCAGTCATAGACTGATCTGTCTACTACTGCATGGCAAGCGGCACCGGAGTGCCAAGTCTAGGACAAAAAAGGCTTCTCAACAGTTTTCACCCCCAAGCCATAAGACTCCTGAACAGTTAATCAAATGGCTACCCGGACTATTTGCATTGTGTGCCCCCCCCAACCCCTCTTTTTTACGCTGCTGCTACTCTCTGTTTATCATATATGCATAGTCACTTTAACTATACATTCATGTACATACTACCTCAATTGGACCAACCAACTAGTGCTTCCGCACAGTGGCTAACCGGGATATCTGCATTGTGTCCCACCCACCACCCGCCAACCCCTATTTTACGCTACTGCTACTCTCTGTTCATCATATATACATAGTCACTTTAACCATATCTACATGTACATACTTCCTCAATCAGCCTGACCAACTCGTGTCTGTATGTGGCATCGCTACTTTTATAGCCTCGCTAATGTATATAGCCTGTATTGTTTTATTTCTTTACCTACCTATTGTTCACCTAATACCTTTTCTGCACTATTGGTTAAAGTCTGTAAGTAAGCATTTCACTGTAAGGTCTACACCTGTTCTATTCAGCGCACGTGACAAATAAACGTGGATTTGATTTGACAGCCTATAGGGAGGAGGTCAGAGATCTGGCCGTGTGGTGCCAGGATAACAACCTCTCCCTCAATCAAGACAAAAGAGTATTGTGGACTACAGGAAAAGGTAGGACCGAGCACTCCCCCATTCTCATTGACAGGGCTTTAGTGGAGAAGGTTGAGAGATCCAAGTTCATTGGTGTCCATATCACCAACAAACTATCATGGTCCAAACACACCAAGACAGTTGTGAACAGGGCACGACAAAACCTATTCCCTCTCAGGAGACTGAAAAGATTTGGCATGGGTCCTCAGATCCTCAAAAAGTTCTACAACTATCAAAACTCAGGAAAAGACCCAGATACAGATAGCTAGAGTCACAGATGTTTATTGACCCAAACAGGGGTTAGGCAAAAGACAGGTCAAAGGCAGGCAGAGGTCCGTAATCCAGGGCTGAGTCAATAAGGTACAGAACAGCAGGCAGGCTCGGGGTCAGGACAGGCAGAGGTTTGTAAACGGGTCAGAGTCAGGCATGTACAGAACTGCAGGCAAGCTTGGGGTCAAGGCAGGCAGAATGGTCAGAACCGGGGAAACTAGGGAACAGCACTTGAGAAAGCACTGAGAAGGGAAAACACGCTGCTAAGACCTGACAAGACAAGACGAACTGGCAACAGACAAACAGAGATCACAGGTGAAAATACACTGGGGATAATGAGGAAGATGGGCAACATGTGGAAGGGGGTGGAGATGAGCACAAACACAGGTGAAACAGATCAGTTTGTGACAACAGCTGCACCTTGGTTGCATCACCGCCTGGTATGGCAACTGCTCGGCCTCCGACCGCAGGTCACTACAGAGGGTAGTGTGTACGGCCCAGTACATCACTGGGGCCAAGCTTCCTGCCATCCAGGACCTCTATACCAGGTGGTGTCAGAGGAATGCCCTAAAAAATGTTAAAGACTACAGCCACCCTAGTCATAGACTGTTCGCACGGCAAGCGGTGCCGGCGCGCCAAGTCTAGGTCCACAACGCTTCTTAACAGCTTCTACCACCAAGCCATAAGACTCCTGAACAATTAATCAAATGGCTACCCAAACTATTTGCATTGCCCCCCCCTTTTACGTTGCTGCTACTCTCTGTTTATTATCTATGCATAGTCACTTTAATTCTACCTACATGTACATATTACCTAAATTACTTCGACTAACCTGTGCCCCCGCACATTGACTCTGTACCGGTACCCCCTGTATATAGCCTTGCTACTGTTATTTTACTGCTGCTCTTTAATTATACATTTTTCTACATTTTTACTTATCTATTTTTTACTTAACACTTATTTTTCTTAAAACTGCATTGTTGGTTAAGGGCATGTAAGTATTTCAATGTAAGGTTGTATTCGGTGCATGTGACGAATGCAATTTTATTTTATTTGACCTATGTTATGCTGTACAAAGGTCTCGTTTTCTGGATACAGATTAGGCCTAGTCTTGGACTAAAAAACATGGTCAATGGAGAATCTCCACTGAAATACCTTCTTAGTCTAGGACTAAACGTAATCTGTGTCCGGCACAGGAAGCTGCAGAGAGGAGAACGGCTCATAATAATAGCCGGAACGGAGCAAATGGAATAGCATCAAACACCTGGAAACCCCGTGTTTGATGTATTTGATACCATTCTACTGATTCCGCTCCAGTCATTACCACGAGCCCATTCTCCCCAGATAAGGTACCACCAACTTCCTGTGCTGTGGAAACTTCCTCAAAATAGTTTAGCTTTCAGGATTATGATTAATCAGATTGTTAACATATTAACATAAAGTGGGGCAAAAAAATATTCAGTCAGCCACCAATTGTGCAAGTTCTCCCACTTAAAAAGATGAGAGAGGCCTGTAATTTTCAAAATAGGTACACTCAACTATGACAGACAAAATGAGAAAAAAAAATTCAGAAAATCACATTGTAGGATTTTTTATGAATTTATTTGCAAATTATGGTGGAAAATAAGTATTTGGTCAATAACAAACGTTTATCTCAATACTTTGTTATATACCCTTTGTTGGCAATGACAGAGGTCAAATGTTTTCTGTAAGTCTTCACAAGGTTTTCACACACTTTTGATGATATTTTGGCCCATTCCTCCATGCAGATCTCCTCTAGAGCAGTGATGTTTTGGGGCTGTTGTTGGGCAACACGGACGTTCAACTCCCTCCAAAGATTTTCTATGGGGTTGAGATCTGGAGACTGGCTAGGCCACTCCAGGACCTTGAAATGCTTCTTACGAAGCCACTCTTTCGTTGCCCGGGCGGTGTGTTTGGGATCATTGTCATGCTGAAAGACCCAGCCACGTTTAATCTTCAATGCCCTTGCTGATGGAAGGAGGTTTTCACACAAAATCTCACGATACATGGCCCCATTCATTCTTTCCTTTACACAAATCAGTCGTCCTGGTCCCTTTGCAGAAAAACAGCCCCAAAACATGATGTTTCCAACCCCATGCTTCACAGTAGGTATGGTGTTCTTTGGATGCAACTCAGCATTCTTTGTCCTCCAAACACGACGAGTTGAGTTTTTACCAAAACATTCTATTTTGGTTTCATCTGACCATAAGACATTCTTCCAATCTTCTTCTGGATCATCCAAATGCTCTCTAGCAAACTTCAGACGGGCCTGGACATGTACTGGCTTAAGCAGGGGGACACGTAGTGTGTTACTGATGGTAGGCTTTGTTGCTTTGGTCCCATCTCTCTGCAGGTCATTCACTAGGTCCCCCTGTGTGGTTCTGGGATTTTTGCTCACCGCTCTTGTGATCATTCTGACCCCACGGGGTGAGATCTTGCGTGGAGCCCCAGATCGAGGGAGATTATCAGTGGTCTTGTATGTCTTCCATTTCCTAATAATTGCTCCCACAGTTGATTTCTTCAAACCAAGCCGCTTACCTATTGCAGATTCAGTCTTCCCAGCCTGGTGCAGGTCTACAATTTTGTTTCGGGTGTCCTTTGACAACTCTTTGGTCTTGGCCATAGTGGAGTTTGGAGTGTGACTGTTTGAGGTTGTGGACAGGTGTCTTTTATACTGATAACAAGTTCAAACAGGTGCCATTAATACAGGTAACGAGTGGAGGACAGAGGAGCCTCTTAAAGAAGAAGTTACAGGTCTGTGAGAGCCAGAAATCTTGCTTGTTTGTAGGTGACCAAATACTTATTTTCCACCACAATTTGCTAATAAATTCATTAAAAATCCTACAATGTGATTTTATGGATTTTTTTTCTCATTTTGTCTGTCATAGTTGAAGTGTACCTATGATGAAAATTACAGGCCTCTCTCATCTTTTTAAGTGGGAGAACTTGCACAATTGGTGGCTGACTAAATACTTTTTTGCCCCACTGTATGTTATTCAAAATAGTGTATAATTTTTATCAATGACAATGTACAGTAAATACTGTTCACTAGCTCAAACATAAGAGAGGATTATGAGAAAACTATCATGCTAATTATACATGTAGGAAGGCAATGACATAAAGAATCAAGAATTACCAATATATCTTAATGATAAAGGGAAGAACTATGTAGGATTATTAGGATTTACAGGAGCTGAATAGAGAGCTTCGCCAAAAACAATATGTTTAAATTTATTCTGAACAGAAACATAATGGAAGCACATGCATACAGTATACTCTTACAATGGTTTAAGATGCACTGGTTAAGACATTTACTGAATCATGGTGGCATCATAGTTAAGAAAATGATTAGTTACACAAACATGTTAGTAATTTAGCATTGTGTTAATGGGCGTCTTAAGACAACTGGAAACTTGTAAAAACAAAAAGAAGGTCAAATCATAACTTCAGTGATCTTCAGGTCAGAATGTCAGAGCTTTAGAAAGATGCCAGAGTTTCTGACTTGTAATTCCAAGTTGGATGACGGTTCAAACCGATTGAGGTGCTCTATGCAACACCCTTAAACAATTCCCTTAAGTAAGGGGAAAATATCACTTAAGGGAAACACTTAATATGTTTTATCCAACCGAGCCCAGGACTTATTCTTGACCATATGACTTGACCAGGAAAAACTCTGGGCCCTAACTATAGTATATTGATTAAAAGACATGTTGTTCTGCTTCTACCTTACTGCACATCTACCTCAGCTAAGCCCTCAACACTCCCACAGACACACAGGTCAGTGGTACCTTCAGTTTGTGTTCACAGACGATGAGGCAGGTGAACACCAGCAGCAGCAAGACCCCCAGACCAACAATGATGAGAGGGAAGTTGGACACCAACGTCACCATCAGCAACAGCTTTTGGAGCTTTGCAGCCGACGTGTCGTCTATCACCACCGTCTGAAGAAGGGGGTAAAGAAGGTGCAGAATATATCAGCACAGACAGAGTAGACACTGTTAACTCACTGACAATGTACAGTCGTGGCCAAAATAATTGAGAAAGACACAAATATTAATTTTCACAAAGACTGCTGCCTCAATTTGCATATACTCCAGAATGTCATGAAGAGTGATCAGATGAATTGCAATTAATTGCAAAGTTCCTCTTTGCCAAACAAATTAATTGAATCCCCCCAAAATATGTCCACTGCATTTCAGCCCTGCCACAAAAGGACCAGCTGACATCATGTCAGTGATTCTCTCGTTAACACAGGTGTGAGTGTTGACGAGGACAAGGCTTGAGATCACTCTGCCATGCTGATTGAGTTTGAATAACAGATTGGAAGCTTCAAAAGGAGGGTGGTGCTTGGAGTCAATGTTCTTCCTCTGTCAACCATGGTTACCTGCAAGGAAACACGTGCCATCATCATTGCTTTGCACAAAAAGGGCTTCACAGGCAAGGATATTGCTGCCAGTAAGATTGAACCTAAATCAACCATTTATCGGATCATCAAGAACTTCAAGGAGAGCGGTTCAATTGTTGTGAAGAAGGCTTCAGGGCGCCCAAGAAAGTCCAGAAAGCACCAGGACCATCTCCTAAAGTTGATTCAGCTGTGGGATCGGGGCACCATCAGTACAGAGCTTGCTCAGGAATGGCAGCAAGCAGGTGTGAGTGCATCTGCACACACAGTGAGACAAAAACTTTTGGAGGATGGCCTGGTGTCAAGAAGGGCAGCAAAGAGGCCACTTCTCTCCAGAAAAAACATCAGGGACAGACTGATATTCTGCAAAAGGTACAGTGATTGGACTGCTGAGGACTGAGGTAAAGTCATTTTCTCTGATGAATCCCCTTTCCGATTGTTTGAGGCATCCGGAAAAAAGCTTGCCAGGAGAAGACAAGGTGAGCGCTACCATCAGTCCTGTGTAATTTCAACAGTAAAGCATCCTGAGACCATTCATGTGTGGGGTTATTTCTCAGCCAAGGGAGTGGGCTCACTCACAATTTTGCCTAAGAACACAGCCATTAATAAAGAATGGCACCAACACATCCTCTGAGAGCAACTTCTCCCAAACATCCAGGAACAGTTTGGTGACAAACAATGCCTTTTCCAGCATGATGGAGCACCTTGCCATAAGGCAAAAGTGATAACTAAGAGCTTCGGGGAACAAAACATGGTCCATGGTCAGGAAACTCAGGAAACTCCCCAGACCTTAATTCCATTGAGAACTTGTGGTCAATCCTCAAGAGGCGGGTGGACAAACAAAAACCCACAAATTCTGACAAACTCCAAGCATTGATTATGCAAGAATGGGCTGCCATCAATGTGACCCAGAAGTTAATTGATAGCATGCCAGGGCGGATTGCAGAAGTCTTGAAAAAGAATGGTCAACGCTGCAAATATTGACTCTTTGCATCAACTTCATGTAATTGTCAATAAAAGCATTTGACACTTATGAAATGCTTGTAATTATACTTCAGTATTCCATAGTAACATCTGACAAAAATACCTAAAGACTAAATCTAAATGCAGCAGACTTTGTGAAAATTAATATTTGTGTCATTCTCAAAACTTTTGGCCATGACTGTACTATCTGGGGGTGTCACTTACAGCACAGCACCCTGTAAAGGGATACAGTACAATCGAAAAGGACAGAGTTGTCATTGCAAATTTGCGTTCAGTGCTCAGATAAAATATTATTTTGTTTAAATTAAATGTTATATTCTCCCAAAGTTGTATGTTTTTTTGTAGTCGATGTGATCTTACCTCATTGATAAACATGACAGGAAAGATAGTCTCATTCAGGAATTTGGTTTTCCTGTGAAGGAGAAGAGATTGTAAGAAAATCATTCAACAAAGAAAGGAAATAATATAGAAAGAATTGGTGGTTGTGAGATGGAAATCATTAAACAATGGAAGGAAATCAAATAGAAACAAAGATTGGTTGTGGATTTGTGATATCTCACGGGAAGCCAGAGATTCTGTTGATGAGGATATTGATCTGAGCCTTCTTACTGGCACGGATAGGAACACCAGTGGTCTGGAAGTGTAGAAAAACACATACACACTTTTGATGAGCCATGTGAACTGCAGGTGTTATGCTCAATGTACTAGATACATGATTTATGTCTAGGTTAAACATGAATAAATATGGGCTGGTAGGTTGGGAACACCATTTAATGTTTTACAGTTGGTGCAATTCTCTATTCCACAATTGTAACACTAGGTGGTGCAACAATGCATTTTAAAGTCGATTATCTATTCTACTCTAGGGCAGACCCTAGTGAACACTAGAGGGTAGTGTACCGGGTTCAGGTCCAGGTAGGTCTGGTGGTGCTCTCTCACAGGACTCAGTCCTTCAATGGCGTTAGTGTAGTTTTCTTCGCCCAGGTAGAAATGAGGGAAAGACACAACCACTGGAGCACCTGGAGAGCAATGGTGGTCAGTGCAGTTTCAGTGCCAATTTTTTTTCATGATCATCACCTTATTTCTATTACAGCATATTGGATGACTGTCACTCATATTCCATTCATCCAGTTAAAAGAAACAGCGATAGGTTTAGGCTTCTACATGATACTCAAATTTTCCCTATACTCATTATGAGGTTGCTACAACCTAGCCTATGAATGAAAGTTTACAACGTAGGTGCACACAGGTCAAGAGACAAATTTGATGTGTCAGACAGTGACACATGGACAGACAGGGACAATCAATACCGTCTTACATACTATTGCCTGTATCTAGCTGGTATTGGGTGTAATCATTAGTCCAACAGTTGCAAACAATAGATTCTATTGGACAAATTCAGGTATGTTTATCCCCGTTTTGTTCAGTTTGCTTCTGTTTAAAACCTGTTATGGATGATGCGAATTTTCACAGCTTTTTGTTAAAAATCGCGCAACATTTCAAAGTCCTGCTACTCATGCCAGGAATATAGTATATGCATACGATAAGTGTCTGGATAGAAAACACTCTGAAGTTTCTAAAACTGGTTAAATCGGGTCTGTGGCTATAACAGAACGTGTTTAGGAGTAAAAATCCCTGGTAAAACTGTTTTACCAAAAACAAAAATATTCGTCCGCCATTCAATGTATTGTTAAAGGCGACCTAAAATAAATGAGCTTTCACACGATGTCGCCATTGCTGTCATTTTCAGATTAATTTATCCTTGGTTACAACACGAATAGACCCCTCCTTTCTTGAGGCGCACCACAGTATGTTGTGAAACTGAAAAAATGGACGATGATTTCCAGACTTGCTGCTATCGAATACAGATCGCCCCGTGATCAATTTGATACATCATTAACGTTTATTAATACCTAAAGTTGGTTTATAAAAGTTGTTTGAAGTGATTTGTAAAAGTTTATAGGCGACTTTTGTAATTTTAAAAAGTGACGTTGCGTCTTGTAAATTGACTTTTCTCAGCATCAGACTGGTCTTCAGCAAATTACATTTTGGGTATACAATGACGGATTTAATCGGGAAAAAGACCCAATTGTGATGTTTATGGGACATATAGGAGTGCCAACAAAGAAGCTCGTCCAAGGTAATGAATGTTTTATAATTTATTTCTGCGTTTTGGGTAGCGCCGGCTACCGCAAAATCTGTTGTTTACGTGTCGTGCTGGTATTTTGGGGGGTGCATGCTATCAGATAATAGCTTCTCATGCTTTCGCCGAAAAGCATTTTACAAATCTGACTTGGTGGCTAGATTCACAACGAGTGTAGCTTTAATTCAGTACCTTGCATGTGTATTTTTATGAAAGTTTGAGATTTATCGAGTACTATACTCAAGTACTATAGGTGGCGCTCTGAAATTTCCGCTGAGCTATCCCTGTGCAGGGACCACCTCCATAAGAAGTTGAAACATTTTCAACAGAATCGGCAGGATTAATACATATGTGACCAGGCGAATAAACCTTTCCAAGCCAAACCGCAACACACAGCCTACATCGTTGTCACCATATTAGCTAAAGTAATGTCATAGCTAATAGAACTAACGTGTTAGTAAACCTGCCACAATCATGCAGTAACATTACAGTGTACAGTCAGTAAGCAGTTACACCGGCGTGCTCCAGTGGCAATACATTTGTAAAACCAAAAGCTTACCTTAACTTAGAAAAGTTCCAGTATTGTGTTGGATAGTCATAGCAACCCTCTGTTTGAGCAGGGTGTTTCAGTAGGCGTAACTAGCTAGCTGCATTTTCTAGCTAAGTAAGTGAAACTGAAAGTGGAAAAAAATGACTCTCTCTCTCTCTATTTCTCTCCTGTTTCTCCTTCATTTAGGAGAAAATGAATTTGTTCAAAACTCTTCAACTATTTTCTACTATTCACCACATTTTATGCACTGCAGTGCTAGCTAGCTGCAGCTTAAGCTTTCAGCACGACATTAATTATTCTTTGAACCATGTCAGTTCATGCTGCAAGAGCTCTGATAGGTTGGAGGACGTCCTCCGGAAGTTGTCATAATTACTGTGTAAGTCTATGGAAGGAGGTGAGAACCACGAGCCTCCTAGGTTTTGTATTGAAGTCAATGTACTCACAGGAGGATGGAAGCTAGCTGTCCTCCGGCTACACCATGGTGCTACCCTACAGAGTGCTATTGAGGCTACTTTAGACCTTCTTTGCAAAATAATGTGTTTTAATAAATTATTTGGTGACATGACTATATTTGGTATAGTTTATCTAAAAATTATAACTTTTTAAATGTTTCAAAATAAAAAAAATATGAAATTCACTGAGGAGGATGGTCCTCCCCTTCCTGCTCTGAAACTCTGATGACGAGAAAAGGGAGAGGCAGTTCAAGCTCAGTGAGGAAGTAATCAAATGCGATTGGATCCTCTTGTTTGCAATATATTAGTGAAATATGTCAAATGTGAATGGGCAGCAAAAGAAACAAACCCTTGAGATGCAACTAATACTAGATCAATACACAGATGGCTCAGGATTCACAAGACCAATAAAACCACATCCTGAACAGTGTAGTTGTCACGACTTCTGCCGAAGTCGTTACCTCTCCTTGTTCGGGTGGTGCTCGGCGGTCGACGTCACCGGTTTTCTAGCCATCACTGTTTTCAATCCCACACCTGTTGTGTATTTAACCCTCTGTTTCCCCTCATGTCTTTGTCAGAGATTGTTTTATTGTCAGTGTAGTTTTAGGTTGTATAGGTGCGCGTCGGGTCCTCGTACCCATGTTTGTTTATGTCTGTACATTTTTGTGTTATGGAGCATGTTACGTCGTCAATTATTAAAAGACTCCATTTACACTCCATTTTGACTCTCCTGCGCCTGACTTCCCTGCCACCTATACACACGACGCTGACAGTAGTTCTCAGGGGGTAGGTGTTATGGGTGTAAGATGGCACAGTGATGCCATCTGTTGGTAAATGTTCATTACTGCAACTCATGTGTTTTACCGGTGTGTTTGAGATACCCGGATGTATTGTGATGTACTGAACAAGACTGGTTACTCGCATCAATGCCTGTCTCGTCATTTAACATTCAAACAGCAGGGTCCTAAATATGCATCACTGTTATCAGTCACCAGAGCAACAACAAAACAACAAGGTTTAAGACAAAACAGTAGTTGGCCTCTAACTTTCCAGCTTACGGAGAAGAGACCTCCCACTGGGCACATACTGATTGAATAAACATTGTTTCCACATCATTTCAATGAAGGAGGCTTTGTCCTTGAAATACTGTTGTGATAGGATCTGTCCCTTTCCCTTCAGAGCACGGCTAGTCATTCTATAGGTTCTATAGTTGCCGTGGCAGCCTAGGCAGAGAATCATGTAAATGATGAAATATGTCTCATTAGCTAAAGGATTAGAATTACACATTCTGACGTCGGGTTGTTTTTCACCAACGGTGATCCAAGACGAGGATATACATGCAGAGTTGGCATTGGGACAACTTTTTCATTACTCAGGAGGATACTTCTGAAGTAAGGAGTGAGCTGTATTCTGTGGGGAGCTCAAACTTCATAGAGTCCCAATAAAGAATCTGCAGACGTCAGATACACCCTGATGACATCGAGCTGCCTGCCATCCTGCGTGCTTGCCCTTGCACGTGCTGACCTGACCACCACCTCCGACCACCGCCTCCGCTGAGCATCTAGCTTCCGGATCTTCTCATGACCACGGCTGCCCATCTGGAGGCTTCAAGAAGCACTCAGACTTGATCCGACCATAAGCCGCTGCAGAGGGTACTGTAAATGGCCCAGTACTTCACTGGGACCAAGCTTCCTGCCATCCAGAACCTATATACGAGGCGGTGTCAGAGGAAAGCCCCAAAAATTGTCAAAGACTCCAGCCACCCAAGTGACTGTTCTCTCTGCTAAGTCTGGCTAACTGGACTATTTGCATTGACCCCCCCCCCCCCCCCCCCCACTTTTGTTTTACACTGCTGCAACTCGCTGCTTATTATCTATGCTGAGTCACTTTACCCCTACCTACAGTACATGTACTTATTACCTCAGTTACCTCGACTAACTTGTACCCCCGCACATTGACTCGGTACCGGTGCCCCCTGTATATAGCCTCATTATTGTTATTTTATTGTTTCTTTAAAAATGGGTTTATTTAGTTGATTTTGTAAATCATACACTTATTTTCTTAAAACTGTATTGTTGTAAGTAAGCATTTCAAGGTCAGGTCTACTACACCTGTTGTATTCGGCACGTGACAAATACGATTTGATTCATTCCATCCAACCTGTATACCCCAGACCCAGACTACAAAGACTTCAAAGACAACAAAAACAGCCTGGATCAAATGTGAGTAATCTTATTATGATACAGACTCATCACATCTCAGCTACAGGCACTAAACAATTTATCAGACTTGGCCTATTAGAGCTCTCAGTCCTAAACCTGCACTTAAACTGTAAATGAACTTATTACTAACAGGCTCTCGAGTGGCGCAGCGGTCTACGGCACAACATCTCAGTGCTAGAGGCGTCACTACATTCAGCTTGTTTTCTAACCAGAGTGTATCACAACCAGCTGTGATTGGGAGTCCCATAGGGAGCCGCACAATTGGCCCAGTGTCGTCCAGGTTTGGCTGGTGTAGGACGTCATTGTAAATAAGAGATTGTTCTTAACTGACTTGCCTAGTTAAATAAAGTTTATTTAAAAAAAAAAAAAGATGGATATTATGAGTTTATCTGAGACCTGATGAGTATGTGGCTCAAAATGAGGCATCTCCAATGGGAAATCTAGTGAATCAGGAAGAGGTAGTGGGATAACCTTCATTCAAGAGCCCAGACTCTGTTTAAAACCTATTGTTGCTACTGACTTTTCCTGCTTTGTGGTACTCTCTAAACTATGCCATGCTTAAGGCAAAATACTACTTGAATTTTGCAGGCCACCTGGTCCTTATACTATGATTTTGCCAGAATTTGCTGAATTCTTATCAAACCTTGTAATCCTATATGACAAATTAGTAATTATAGGTGATTTTAATGTACATGTGGACAATAACAGTGATGCCCTGGGAATAGCATTTTCCTCTCTTATAGAGTATTTTGTCTTTGCTCAGAATGTATTGTGCCCACCCGCTGCCATAGCCATATGCTAGATCTAGCCCTATCCTATGGTATTGATATTTTAAATGTATCAGTCTCTCCTCAAAATCCTGTACTCTCAAACCATGTACTCAGAACTTTTTAAATTCAATTGATAGTCCGCCCTAGAACCTGGATGAACCTGGATTTTTTCCCAGAAATTATAGATTCTAGCATTAATACCACAATAGCATTCCTCCAAGCTTGAAGTATGCTGGCTGGCATGGCAAGACAGACAGCATCACAAATTACAAGCAAGCCTTAGGGTCTGCGCATGCGTCCTACTCCTAAATTAAGAGATGATAACAAAAAGATTAGATTTCTCTTAAACACTGTAGCCAGACTCACATAGAAGCAGGCCCCAGCCTGCCTGAGCATTTTCTAGCCTCACCTGTGAGAGATTTTATGATTTTTTTAAATTAGAAAATTACTACAATTAGAGTTAAAATCTCAATGAAGTCATCTGATATGCCACAAACCCTACAGGAGTATGAGGAGATCACAGCTCCTCTGTATTCTTTAACACCCCTGACTTGGTTTAACTCATTATGCACTCCAAGCCTTCCCCCTGCCAACTTGACCCTATACCCACGAAGCTCGTCAAATAACTTCTCCCACTAATAATTGTAAACACATCTTTCCAAACTGGAATAGTCCCTGAATCTCTTAAATTGGCTGTAATTAGACCTCTTAAAAAAAACAATATTATAGGCCTAAAAAAGAAAAAACAATAGGCCAATCTCAAATCTCCGTTTCCTTTCTTAGATACTAGAGACATCAAATCAAATCAAATCAAATTTTATTGGTCACATACACATGGTTAGCAGATGTTAATGCGAGTGTAGCAAAATGCTTGTGCTTCTAGTTCCGACAATGCAGTAATAACCAACGAGTAATCTAACCTAACAATTCCAAAACTACTACCTTATACACACAAGTGTAAAGGGATAAAGAATATGTACATAAAGATATATGAATGAGTGATGGTACAGAACGGCATAGGCAAGATGCAGTAGATGGTATCGAGTAAAGTATATACATATGAGATGAGTAATGTAGGGTATGTAAACATTATATTAAGTAGCATTGGTTAAAGTGGCTAATGATATATTTTTACATCAATTTCCATCAATTTCCATTATTAAAGTGGCTGGAGTTGAGTCAGAGTGTTTTGGCAGCAGCCACTCAATGTTAGTGCTGGCTGTTTAACAGTCTGATGGCCTGGAGATAGAAGTTGTTTTTCAGTCTCTCGGTCCCTGCTTTGATGCACCTGTACTGACCTCGCCTTCTGGATGATAGCGGGGTGAACAGGCAGTGGCTCGGGTGGTTGATGTCCTTGATGATCTTTATGGCCTTCCTGTGACATCGGGTGGTGTAGGCGTCCTGTAGGGAAGGTAGTTTGCCCCCGGTGATGCGTTGTGCAGACCTCACTACCCTCTGGAGAGCCTTACGGTTGTGGGCGGAGCAGTTGCCGTACCAGGCGGTGATACAGCCCGACAGGATGCTCTCGATTGTGCATCTGTAGAAGTATGTGAGTGCTTTTGGTGACAAGCCCAATTTTTTCAGCATCCTGAGGTTGAAGAGGCGCTGCTGCGCCTTCTTCACGACACTGTCTGTGTGGGTGGACCAATTCAGTTTGTCCGTGATGTGTACGCCGAGGTACTTAAAACTTACTACCCTCTCCACTACTGTCCCGTCGATGTGGATAGGGGGGTGATCCCTTTGATGTTTCCTGAAGTCCACAATCATCTCCTTTGTTTTGTTGACGTTGAGTGTGACGTTATTTTCCTGACACCACACTCCGAGGGCCCTCACTTCCTCCCTGTAGGCCGTTTCGTCGTTGTTGGTAATCAAGCCACTGTAGTGTCTTCTGCAAACTTGATGATTGAGTTGGAGGCATGCATGGCCACGCAGTCGTGGGTCAACAAGGAGTACAGGAGAGGGCTCAGAACGCACCCTTGTGGGGCCCCAGTGTTGAGGATCAGCGGGGTGGAGATGTTGTTACCTACCCTCACCACCTGGGGGCGGCCCGTCAGGAATTCCAGTACCCAGTTGCACAGGGCGGGGTCGAGACCCAGGGTCTCAAGCTTGATGACGAGTTTGGAGGGTAGTATGGTGTTAAATGCTGAGCTGTAGTCAATGAACAGCATTCTCACATAGGTATTCCTCTTGTCCAGATGGGTTAGGGCAGTGTGCAGTGTGGTTGTGATTGTGTCGTCTGTGGACCCATTTGGGAGGTAAGCAAATTGGAGTGGGTCTAGGGTGTCAGGTAGGGTGGAGGTGATATGGTCCTTGACTTATCTCTCAAAGCACTTCATGATGACGGAAGTGAGTGCTACGGGGCGGTAGTCGTTTAGCTCAGTTACCTTAGCTTTCTTGGGTACAGGGACAATAGTGGCCCTCTTGAAGCATGTGGGAACAGCAGACTGGGATAAGGATTGATTGAATATGTCCTTAAACACACCAGCCAGCTGGTCTGCGCATGCTCTGGGGATGCGGCTGGGATGCCGTCTGGGCCTGCAGCCTTGCGAGGGTTAACACGTTTAAAGGTTTTACTCACCTCGGTTGCAGTGAAGGAGAGTCCGCAGGTTTTGGTAGCGGGCCGTGTCAGTGGCACTGTATTGTCCTCAAAGCGGGCAAAAAAGTTATTTAGTCTGTCTGGGAGCAAGACATCCTGGTCCGTGACGGGGCTGGTTTTCTTTTTGTAATCCGTGATTGACTGTAGACCCTGCCACATACCTCTTGTGTCTGAGCTGTTGAATTGCGACTCTACTTTGTCTCTATACTAACGCTTAGCTTGTTTGATTGCCTTGCGGAGGGAATAGCTACACTGTTTGTATTCTGTCATGTTTCAGGTCACCTTGCCCTGGTTAAAAGCAGTGGTTTGCGCTTTCAGTTTCATGCGAATTTTACCATCAATGTACGGTTTCTGGTTTGGGAATGTTTTAATCGTTGCTATGGGTACGACATCGTCAATGCACTTTCTAATGAACTCGCTCACCGAATCAGCGTATTCATCAATGTTGTTGTTTGACGCAATGCGGAACATATCCCAATCCACGTGAACGAAGCAGTCTTGAAGCGTGGAATCAGATTGGTTGGACCAGCGTTGAACAGACCTGAGCGCGGGAGCTTCTTGTTTTAGTTTCTGTCTATAGGCTGGAAGCAACAAAATGGAGTCGTGGTCAGCTTTTCCGAAAGGAGGGTGGGGGAGGGCCTTATATGCATGGCGGAAGTTAGAATAGCAATGATCCAGGGTTTTACCAGCCCTGGTAGCACAATCGATATGCTGATACAGTTTAGGGAGTCTTGTTTTCAGATTAGCCTTGTTAAAATCCCCAGCTACAATGAATGCAGCCTCAGGATATGTGGTTTCCAGTTTGCATAGAGTCAAATAAAGTTTGTTCAGGGCCATCGATGTGTCTGCTTGGGGGGGGAATATATACGGCTGTGATTATAATCGAAGAGAATTCCCTTGGTAGATAATGCGGCCGACATTTGATTGTGAGGAATTCTAAGTCAGATTAACAGAAAGACTTGAGTTCCTGTATGTTGTTATGATCACACCACGTCTCGTTAATCATAAGGCATACCCCCCCACCCCCCCACCCCCCCCGACCCTCTTCTTACCAGAAAGATGGTTGTTTCTGTCGGCGCGATGCGTGAAGAAACCAGCTGGCTGCACCGACTCCGTTAGCATCTCTCGAGTGAGCCATGTTTCCGTGAAGCAAAGAATGTTACAGTCTCTGATGTCTCTCTGGAATGCTACCCTTGCTCGGGTTTCATCAACCATGTTGTCAAGAGACTGGACATTGGCGAGTAGTATGCTAGGGAACGGAGCGCGATATGCCCGTCTCCGGAGCCTGACCAGAAGACCGCTTCGTTTGCCTCTTTTACGACGTCGTTGTTTTGGGTCGTCGGCTGGGATCCAATCCATTGTCCTGGGTGGAAGGCAGAACACAGGATCCGCTTCGGGAAAGTCATATTCCTGGTCAAAATGATGGTGAGTTGACGTTGCTCTTATATTCAGTAGTTCCTCCCGACTGTATGTAATGAAACCTAAGATTACCTGGGGTACCAATGTAAGAAGTAACATGTAAAAAAAAACAAAATACTGCATAGTTTCCTAGGAACGCGAAGCGAGGCGGCCATCTCTGTCGGCGCCGGAAGTAGCAATAGCCCAGCTGCTGACATTTTTTTCATTCACACAGTGTCTTTGAAACATACCATTCCAGTTGTAGACCATTTCACAGGACTGAGTCTGCACTTGTCAAGGTAGTAAATTACCTACTTCTGTCGTTGACCTAGGTCACGTCTCTATTCTTGTTCTCTTAGATTTAAGTGCTGCCTTCGATACAATTGATCATGCTATTCTCACTAAGAGGCTAGAAGACTTGGTTGGTCGATGAGAATTGGTTCAAATCATACCTTTCTGAGTGGTATCAATTTCTTCAGATGCGTAATCATTAATCTGAAGGTTCCAAGGATGAATGTGGCGTTCCCCAAGGTTCTGTGCTTGGACCCCTTTAATTTTCCTTGAACTTGCTTCCCTTTGGAAATGTAATTCGTAAGCACAACAACATTTCTATGCTGATGATACCCAATTGTATTTATATTTTAAACCAGACAATGCTTTACAGTCAGCCTAACTTGAGACTTGCATCACCAGATGTAAACACTGGATGACAACCAACATCTTGCTTTTAAACTTTGATATACGGAAATTATGCTTCTTGGCCACAAGAAACTTACAAAGTGTCAGACCTCACTCTCAACATTGATGGTTGCCTCATTACATGATGTCTCTATTCTAAAAAAAAATCTTTTTTTTTTTGCTTTCACATTTCCACAATTATATGGTTGTTAAAAACCTTGGTGTTACCTTTGACCCCGGCCTAACTTTGGACAACAACATAAAAAGCACATCCAAAACCACATACTTCAATCTCAGGAACATTTCTAGAATTCACCTCCAGCCAGATGCCAAAAAACAAGTCCATGCATTTGTTTAATCTATTCTAGGCTAATATAATGCCCTCCTCTCCAGCTGCTCAGACTCTTATATTAGGAGTTTACAACTTGTACGGAACACTGCAGCTCAGATTATAACCAACACTGGTACCTTCACATCACTCCAGTTACTCTGTGACGCATCAGTCTGATTTTAAATTTTAAGGATCTTACTCCTAACTTTTAAGGCACTGCATGCCCCTTCTTATCTGACAGACATGCTTGTTCCTTACAATCCAGTGAGGGCGCTCCGCTCCCAGTCCTAGATGCAGAACCAAGGCAGGGGGCGGAACATTCTCTATTAAAACACATCAGTTGTGGAACAGCTTGCCCTGTCAGGTAAGAGGGGCAAACACCATTGAGGTTTTTAAATCACTATTAAAAACACACCTCTTGAGCCGGATTTTAATAATAGATATTTTTGCTTTCTATGTTCTTCTGTTATTGCTTTAATGCAAAGTGTGTTGCAATTCTAAATGCAAATATAAAACATTTTTTGATTTGAGTTTGAGTGAGTGGTGGTGTGACTAAAATGCTAGCCACGGTCACCTGAGAGAGTGGGCATAAGCATGGCAAGCAAAAGACTTCATAACACAAGAGCTTTGTCCCAAATGGCACCCTTATCCCATATAGTGCACTTTTGACCACAGCCCACGGTGTCATTCAGGAGCATATACAGTTGAAGTCGGAAGTTTACATACAACATAGCCAAATACATTTAAACTCAGTTTTTCACAATTCCTGACATTTAATCCTAGTAAAACGTCCCTGTCTTAGGTCAGTTAGGATCACCACTTTATTTTAAGAATGTGAAATGCTAGAATAATAGTAGAGAGAATTATTTTTTTCAGCTTTTATTTCTTTACATACACTCAATTCGTATTTGGTAGCATTGCCTTTAAAATGTTTAAATTGATTAACTTGCGTCAAACATTTCGGGTAGCCTTCCACAAGCTTCCAACAATAGCTTTTTGGCCCATTCCTCCTGACAGAGCGGGTGTAACAGTTAGGTTTGTAGGCCTCCTTGCTTGCACACGCTTTTTCAGTTCTGCCCACAAATGATCTATTGGATTGAGGTCAGGGCTTTGTGATGGCCACTCAAATACCTTGTTGTCCTTAAGCCATTTTGCCAAAACTTTGGAATTATGCTTGGGGTCATTGTCCATTTGGAAGACCCACTTGCGTCCAAGTTTTAACTTCCTGACTAATATCTTGAGATGTTGCTACAAAATATCCACGGAATTTTCCATCCACATAATTTTCCAGCCTCATGATGCCATCTATTTTGTGAAGTGCACCAGTCCCTCCTGCAGCAAAGCACCCCCACAACATGAATGCTGCCACCCCCGTGCTTCACTGTTGGGATGGTGTTTTTCGGCTTGCAAGCGTCCTCCTTTTTCCTCCAAACATAACGATGGTCATTATGGCCAAACAGTTATATTTTTGTTTCATCAGACCAGAGGACATTTCTTCAAAAAGTACGATCTATGTCCCCATGTGCAGTTGCAAAATGTGGCGGTTTATGGCAGTTTTGGAGCAGTGGCTTCTTCATTGCTGAGCGGCCTTTCAGGTTATGTCGATATAGGACTCGTTTTACTGTGGATATAGATACTTTTGTACCTGTTTCCTACAGCATCTTCACAAGGTCCTTTGCTGTTGTTCTGGGATTGATTTCTACTTTTCGCACCAAAGTACGTTCATCTCTAGGAGACAGAACATGTCTCCTTCCTTGCTGAGCGGTATGACAGCTGCGTGGTCACATGGTGTTTATACCTGCGTACTTTTGTTTGTACAGATTAAACGTGGTACCTTCAGGCATTTGGAAATTACTCCCAAAGATGAACCAGACTTGTGGAGGTTTCCAATTTATTTTCTGAGGTCTTGGCTGGTTTCTTTTGATTTCCCATGATGTCAAGCAAAGAGGCACTGAGTTTGAAGGTAGGCCTTGAAATGCATCCACAGGCACACCTCCAATTGACTCAAATGATGTCAATTAGCATATCAGAAGCTTCAAAAGCCATGACATCATTTTCGGGAATTTTCCAAGCTGTTTAAAGGCACAGTCAACTTAGTGTATATAAACTTTTGACCCACTGGAATTGTGATACAGTGAATTATAAATGAAATAATCTGTCTGTAAACAATTGTTGGAAAAATTCCTTGTGTCATGCACAAAGTCCTAACCGACTTGCCAAAACTATAGTTTGTTAAAACTTCTTCAGGATCGGTGGGTCCCCATGGGACGGTTGAGCTAACGTAGGCTAATGCAGTTAGCATGTGGTGGTAAGTAACAAGAACATTTCCCAGGACATAGACATATCTGATATTGGCAGAAAGCTGAAATTCTTGTTAACCTTTTGTGACTAGGGGGCAGTATTTTCATTTTTGGAAAAATAACATTCCCGTAGTAAACGGGATATTTTGTCAGGACAAGATGCTAGAATATGCATATAATTGACAACTTAGGATAGAAAACACTCTAAAGTTTCCAAAACTGTAAAGATATTGTCTGTGAGTATAACAGAACTGATATTGCAGGCGAAAGCCTGAGAAAAGTCCAATCCGGAAGTGACTCATCTTTTGAAAGCTCTGCGTTCCAATGCGTCCCTATTGAGCAGCCTATCAACCAGATAACTTTTTCTCTGTATTCCCCAAGGTGTCCACAGCATTGTGACGTAGTTTTACGCATTTATGTTGAAGAATACCCGTAAGCGGCTACATTGCGCAAGTGGTTCTCAGAGTGATTCTCGCGTAAAATACACAGGTAGCCATTATTCCAATCGGTCCTACTGAAAAACCAATTGTCCCGGTGGATATATTATCGAATAGATATTTGAAAACACCTTGAGGATTGATTATAAACAACGTTTGCCATGTTTCTGTCGATATTATGGAGCTAATTTGGAATATTTTTTGGCGTTTTCGTGACTGCAATTTCCGGCCGATTTCTCAGTCAAACGTGAAGAACAAATGGAGCTATTTCGCCGACAAAAGTAATCTTTTTGGAAAAAAGGAACATTGGCTATCTAACTGGGAGTCTCGTGAGTGAAAACATCCGAAGCTCATCAAAGGTAAACGATTTAATTTGATTGGTTTTCTGATTTCCGTGACCAAGTTACCTGCTGCTAGCTGGACAAAATGCTACGCTAGGCTATCGATAAACTTACACAAATGCTTGTCTAGCTTTGGCTGTAAAGCATATTTTGAAAATCTGAGATGACAGGGTGATTAACAAAAGGCTAAGCTGTGTCTCAATATATTTCACTTGTGATTTTCACGAATAGGAATATTTTCTAGGAATATTTATGTCCGTTGCGTTATGCTATTTAGTGTCAGTCGATGATTACGCTCCCAGACCCGGGATGGGGAGTTACTAGAGGTTAATTTATCTGCACTGTGCAGTTTACGGTAGATTTTACAGTGAACTAATATCATGCTATTGTTTGAGGAGAGTGCACAATTTAGAACTTGAAAAGTTATTAATAAACCAATAAGGCACATTTGGGCAGTCGTGACAAATTTTTTTTAAACATAAATGCAATGGTTCATTGGATCAGTTTAAAACGTTTCCCATACACTGCTGCCATCAAGTGGCCAAAATGTAAATTGCGCTTGGGCTTGAGTAATACACTATAGCCTTTTAAAGATGATGCAAAAAAAATATATATATATATATATATATCTTTGTATTATCTTTTACCAGATCTAATGTGTTATATTCTGTTATATTCCTTTCACATTTCCACTAACTTTAAAGTGTTTCCTTTAAAAAAAAGGGGCAGAAGAAGTTTTAACCAACAGCGCAGTTCAAGAAGAGTCAAGAAAATATTTAACTAATAAACTAAAGTAAAAAATAATAAAAAGTAACACAATAACATAACAATAATGAGGCTGTATACAGGGGGTACTGGTACTGAGTCAGTGTGCGGGGGTACAGGTTAGAGGTCATTTGTACATGTAGGTAGGGGTGAAGTGACTATACATAGATAATGAACAGTAGTGTACTAAACAAATGGAGAGTGGGGGGGAGGTCAATGTAATAGTCCGGTGGCCATTTGATTAATTGTTCAGCAGTCTTATGGCTTGGGGGTAGAAGCTGTTAAGGAGCCTTTTGGTCCTAGACTTGGCGCTCAGTCTGTTATATAGGTCCTGGATTGCAGGAATCTTGGCCCCAGTGAAGTACTGGGCCATACACACTACCATCTGTAGTGCGTTTAATTCAATTTTTTTTAACCTTTATTTAACTAGGCAAGTCAGTTAAGAACAAATTCTTATTTTCAATGACGACAGATTTGTACCTTGTCAGCTCGGGGATTTGAACTTGCAACCTTCCAGCTATTAGTCCAACGCTCTAACCACTAGGCTACCCTGCCGCCCCTGCCGCGTTACAGTCAGATGCCAAGCAGTTGCCATACCAGGCGGTGATGCAACCGATCAGGATGCTCTCGATGGTGCAGCTGTATCATATGGTGTGTGTGTGTGTGTGTGTTTGTTTGTGCATGTCTCTCTCTCTCTCTCTGTGTGTGTGTGTGTGTGTGTGTGTGTGTGTGTCTGTGTGTGTGTGTGTGTGTGTGTGTGTGTGTCTGTGTGTGTGTGTGTGTGTGTGTGTGCATGTAAGTGTGTCTGTGTTCTGGGGTGTGTATATCTCAATTTGTTCCCTGAACACACCTGATTGAAATGGAATAGGGCCTACTACACCGATCTGAAATACAGAGAAAGAGGAGAGGTGGAGAGGAGGTGGAGGTAGAGAGCTGGAGCTAACTACCTTTTTTACACACGCTAACTTTGAGTACTCCACTACCCAGGCACTCTTTGGGGGAGACACAGAAGCCTTCATTGGCTGGGTTCTCCTCCTTGCTGGCCAGTACGTCACGAGGAGGGGTGAAACGATATGCTGGGAGTCCCTTCACCTCCACATCCTTCTCAAACTCCATGAAGATGGACCTGAGGATCACAACAGAAAAAGTACTGTCTAACAGGGTGTCATATTGACGCCATGTCTCTTTTTCAAATGAGACCTGCACAATAAAAAACACACACATCAATATAAAACACAATAAAATACTAAATTACAAACATGATTATGAAAAACAAGCACAATATTCACTTAGAGCATTCCCCACTAATGTTTAAAATGAATACAGCTCATAATATCTGCGGAACTATCTTGCTCACATTTGGACTGATATGAATGAATGGAGCCACACCAACAGTAAGGGTGGTCTTTTAATTAAATTAAGTGTTGCAGTCCCCCTAGTGAAAAGGGTTACATTTTGCTAGTGAACTGTAGTGCACTAGACAATATGATAATGGTGTAGGCACCATACTGTAAACATGGCCATGGATTCTGTGGTGTTTAGAAAAGATGAATGCCAACACACAGTCTGAGCCAAGGCTGGAAGGATACTGTAAGCAGACCTGGGATCAAATAGTATTCGAAATCTTTCAAATCCTTTGAAAGTTTGTTCTAAGCTACTTGGAGGCGATTGTGACGATTCTATTGGTTCCATTATGCCAGGCAAGATGAAACAAGCACAGCTAAAGTATCTGAAATTATTACAAATAGTACTTGAACCCAGGTCTGACTGTCAGGCCTTCAGGTAGGCCACCTGCAACAATGCTCTTTATTGTCTGAGACATGAGCTCATCTTTCAGAAAGCTGTGTAATGGTGAACATGTGTTGAACTACACTTGCTTCTACCCACACACCCTCCAATTTACATGCATAGGTTAGTCAAGGGGTCACAGGTCATGACACTCTTAACAAGTCACCCACAGGGGAAATTACTTCTGGAGATTCCTGAGGTACCGGTACCCAGGTTTCTGATCAATTTCAATTAAGTTAACTCAGGGCATAAACTGACATTCTAAACGTAATTGACCAAAACCCTAATGCTAACTCCAGATGATCTTTAAATTGTTTACATTCCTCTAATCTTGAAATCCACAACTAGATCTTTAACTTTATTTAACTTTAAATTTATATATTTATTTTTCATGAGAGATTAACATTCTTCCAATGTGGAATTAAACAGAAATTCCAAATGGAATTGATCCCAAAACTGGTACATCCAGTTGACTTGATCCTTCGGTCATTGCCAAAGGACATTTTGCCGATGTGGGACATAGTGCATCAGCTCTTCCCTAATTCTTAAAACAATGTGTGTAAAAAGGACTTACAGTGCCTTGCGAAAGTATTCGGCCCCCTTGAACTTTGCGACCTTTTGCCACATTTCAGGCTTCAAACATATAGATATAAAACTGTATTTTTTTGTGAAGAATCAACAACAAGTGGGACACAATCATGAAGTGGAACGACATTTATTGGATATTTCAAACTTTTTTAACAAATCAAAAACTGAAAAATTGGGCGTGCAAAATTATTCAGCCCCCTTAAGTTAATACTTTGTAGCGCCACCTTTTGCTGCGATTACAGCTGTAAGTCGCTTGGGGTATGTCTATATCAGTTTTGCACATCGAGAGACTGACATTTTTTCCCATTCCTCCTTGCAAAACAGCTCGAGCTCAGTGAGGTTGGATGGAGAGCATTTGTGAACAGCAGTTTTCAGTTCTTTCCACAGATTCTCGATTGGATTCAGGTCTGGACTTTGACTTGGCCATTCTAACACCTGGATATGTTTATTTTTGAACCATTCCATTGTAGATTTTGCTTTATGTTTTGGATCATTGTCTTGTTGGAAGACAAATCTCCGTCCCAGTCTCAGGTCTTTTGCAGACTCCATCAGGTTTTCTTCCAGAATGGTCCTGTATTTGGCTCCATCCATCTTCCCATCAATTTTAACCATCTTCCCTGTCCCTGCTGAAGAAAAGCAGGCCCAAACCATGATGCTGCCACCACCATGGTTGACAGTGGGGATGGTGTGTTCAGGGTGTTGCTTTTACGCCAAACATAACGTTTTGCATTGTTGCCAAAAAGTTCAATTTTGGTTTCATCTGACCAGAGCACCTTCTTCCACATGTTTGGTGTGTCTCCCAGGTGGCTTGTGGCAAACTTTAAATGGATATCTTTAAGAAATAGCTTTCTTCTTGCCACTCTTCCATAAAGGCCAGATTTGTGCAATATACGACTGATTGTTGTCCTATGGACAGAGTCTCCCACCTCAGCTGTAGATCTCTGCTGCAGTTCATCCAGAGTGATCATGGGCCTCTTGGCTGCATCTCTGATCAGTCTTCTCCTTGTATGAGCTGAAAGTTTAGAGGGACGGCCAGGTCTTGGTAGATTTGCAGTGGTCTGATATTCCTTCCACTTCAATATTATCGCTTGCACAGTGCTCCTTGGGATGTTTAAAGCTTGGGAAATCTTTTTGTATCCAAATCCGGCTTTAAACTTCTTCACAACAGTATCTCGGACCTGTCTGGTGTGTTCCTTGTTCTTCATGATGCTCTCTGCGCTTTTAACGGACCTCTGAGACTATCACAGTGCAGGTGCATTTATACGGAGACTTGATTACACACAGGTGGATTGTATTTATCATCATTAGTCATTTAGGTCAACATTGGATCATTCAGAGATCCTCACTGAACTTCTGGAGAGAGTTTGCTGCACTGAAAGTAAAGGGGCTGAATAATTTTGCACGCCCAATTTTTCAGTTTTTGATTTGTTAAAAAAGTTTGAAATATCCAATAAATGTCGTTCCACTTCATGATTGTGTCCCACTTGTTGTTGATTCTTCACAAAAAAATACAGTTTTATATCTTTATGATTGAAGCCTGAAATGTGGCAAAAGGTTGCAAAGTTCAAGGGGGCCGAATACTTTCGCAAGGCACTGTATCATTATCAAAAACCTTTGGGTTACTGATTATGATATTAGTATAGTGAATGCTAATGAAATTGAATTATTTTTCCAGCATAACGGGGTTAGTCATTTTCTCTCTTTGAAATGTTTCACAGGGCTATGGTCTTGGGGAGAGCGGTGCGTGAGATTGAAACCGTAAACTACCAAATTAAATAAGGTCTGGCCTTTATTGTTTGTTTTTACCTTAAGGTTTGCAAATACCCACACACAACACACTTGCTATGACTAGTTGTTGGTGTTTTAAAATACTATGTTTGAGCTATTGTGAGTGTGCTTTTTAATTTGGGTTTAGTGAGTTTTCCGTTTGTCTTTGTGCCAAGGAATCAACCTCTCTGGGATATGTGGGATGCTAGCGTCCCACCTGGACAAAAGCCAGTGAATTCAAATTCAAATAAATTAATATAAAAATCTAACTTTCATGAAATCACACATCCAAGATAGCAAATTAAAGCTACACTTGTTGTGAATCCAGCCAACATGTCAGATTTCAAAAAGGCTTTCCGGCGAAAGCAAACGATGCTATTATCTGAGGATAGAACCTCCGTAAACAAAGAGAGAGAAGCATATTTCAACCCTGCAGGCGCGACACAAAACGCAGAAATAAAAATATAATCCATGCCTTACCTTTGACGAGCTTCTTTTGTTGGCACTCCAATATGTCCCATAAACATCACAAATGGTCCTTTTGTTCGATTAATTCCATCGATATATATCCAAAATGTCCATTTATTTGGCGCGTTTGATCCAGAAAAATACAGATTCCAACTTGCGCAACGTGACTACAATATATCTCAAAAGTTACCTGTAAACTTTGCCAAAACAATTCAAACTACTTTTGTAATACAACTTAAGGAATTTTTTAACGTCAATAATCGATAAAATTGAAGACGGGATGATCTGTGTTCAATACAGGAGGAAAACAAACTGGAGCTAGCTTTCTGGTCATGAGCAACTGTCTAACAGAACACTTCAAGTTACCCTCGTTCTGGATGGCCGTACTTCTTCATTACACAAAGGAAAAACCTCAACCAATGTCTAAAGACTGTTGACATCCAGTGGAAGTGGTAGGAACTGCAAGAAGGTCCCTTAGAAATCTGGATACCCAATGAAACCTCATTGAAAAGAGAGTGACCTAAAAAAAAAATCTGAATGGTTTGTCCTCGGGGTTTCACCTGCTAAATAAGTTCTGTTATACTCACAGACAAGATTCAAACAGTTTTAGAAACGTCAGAGTGTTTTCTATCCAAATCTACTAATAATATGCATATCTTATATTCTGGGGATGAGTAGCAGGCAGTTGAATTTGGGAATGCTTTTCATCCAAAATTCAGAATGCTGCCCCCTATCCTAGATACGTTTTTAAAGGGACACACATACATGGATTTTTCTGAAGTTATTATTTTCTGAGTTTTAATTGAACATATGAAATCTTTTGATAAGACAAGTACTGAAAACTTACTGGAACCCTAGGATACGAAATGTATGAAATGTTTGACTGTTTTTTATTAATTAGTCTAATATAGTAAGAAACACTTATTTGAAGGGTTTGTATGACCTCTGACCTCTGTCCTGACTTTCCTGTGTGGTTTGATCACCCTCACTGGAAAGTCATTTGGATAATGAATTTAAGGTAATTTGTAATACTGATTTGAAGGTAATTTGTAATATTGATAATTATGATGAAGTTTATAGTTCTCAGCCATATTTGTGATTTGGACCAATGTGAAGAAGGAGAGGGCGTTGCCTTTGACTAAGGGTAGGCTGTCTTAAGTCTATTTTACTATGACCGTATGGGTATAATTATTTTTCTTCATGGAGATATTAAGGGTAGTGATGCTAATTAGATTTTGTTGTTTTATTTTTTAACCAGTAGTACTGTTTAATTTTTTTAAATATTTGTTTTACACATTACTCACATTGGTAGTCATGTGTCAAAATTATGGGGGAGGTACTAGTCCTCTGAGGTTTTAGATTGAAGTTTACACACCTTGAGTGATACAGTTGAAGTCGGAAGTTTACATACACCTTAGCCAAATACATTTAAACTCAGTTTTTCACAATTCCTGACATTTAATCCCAGCAGAAATTCCCTGTTTTAGGTCAGGTAGGATCACGACTTTATTTAAAAAATGTGAAACGTCAAAATAATAGTAATAGAATAATAATAATAGAAAGATTTTATTTCTTTCATCACATTTCCAGTGGGTCAGAGATTACATACACTCAATTAGTATTTGGTAACATTGCCTTTAAATTGTTTAAGTGCTGTACAGAAACCCAGCTTAAAACCCCAAACAGCAAGCAATGCAGGTGTAGAAGCAAGGTGGCTAGGAAAAACTCCCTAGAAAGGCCAAAACCTAGGAAGAAACCTAGAGTGGAACCAGGCTATGAGGGTTGGCCAGTCCTCTTCTGGCTTTGCCGGGTGGAGATTATAACAGAACATGGCCAAGATGTTCAAATGTTCATAAATGACCAACATGGTCAAATAATAGTAATCACAGTAGTTGTCGAGGGTCAGTCGGCATTTCATAGCCGATCGTTAAGAGTATCTCTACCGCTCCTGCTGTCTCTAGAGAGTTGAAAACAGCAGGTCTGGGACAGGTAGCACGTCCGGTTAACAGGTCAGGGTTCCATAGCCGCAGGCAGAAAAGTGGAAACTGGAGCAGCAGCACGGCCAGGTGGACTGGGGACAGCAAGGAGTCATCATGCCAGGTAGTCCTGAGGCATGGTCATAGGATTAAGGTCCTCCGAGAGAGAGAAAGAAAGAGAGAATTGGAGAGAGCATACTTAAATTCACACAGGACACCGGATAAGACAGGAGAAGTACTCCAGACATAACAAACTGACCCTAGCCCCCCGACACATAAACTACTGCAGCATAAATACTGGAGGCTGAGACAGGAGGGGTCAGGAGACACTGTGGCCCCATCCGATGATACCACCGGACAGGGCCAAACAGGAAGGATATAACCCCACCCACTTTGCCAAAGCACAGCCCCTACACCACTAGAGGGATATCTTCAACCACCAACTTACCATCCTGAGACAAGGCCGAGTATAGCCCACAAAGATCTCCGCCACGGCACAACCCAAGGGGGGGGGCGCCAACCCAGACAGGAAGATCACGTCAGTGACTCAACCCACTCATGTGATGCACCCCTCCCAGGGACGGCATGGAAGAGCACCAGTATGCCAGTGACTCAGCCCCTGTAATAGGGTTAGAGGAGAGAATCCCAGTGGAGAGAGGGGAACCGGTCAGGCAGAGACAGCAAGGGCGGTTCGTTGCTCCAGAGCCTTTCCGTTCACCTTCACTCTCCTGGGCCAGACTACACTCAATCATATGACCCACTGAAGAGATGAGTCTGCGTCTCTCACATGGGTAGGCAGACCATTCCATAAAAATGGAGCTCTATAGGAGAAAGCCCTGCCTCCAGCTGTTTGCTTAGAAATTCTAGGGACAATTAGGAGGCCTGCGTCTTGTGGTCTTGTGACCGTAGCGTACATGTAGGTATGTACGGCAGGACCAAATCGGAAAGATAGGTAGGAGCAAGCCCATGTAATGCTTTGTAGGTTAGCAGTAAAACCTTGAAATCAGCCCTTGCCTTAACAGGAAGCCAGTGTAGGGAGGCTAGCACTGGAGTAATATGATCAAATTGGGTCAAATGTTTCGGGTAGCCTTCCACAAGCTTCCCACAATGAGTTGGGTGAATTTTGGCCCATTATTCCTGACAGAGCTGGTGTAACTGTGTCAGGTTTGTAGGCCTCCTTGCTTGCACATCCTTTTCAGTTCTGTCCACAAATGTTCTATAGGATTGAGGTCAGGGCTTTGTGAAGACCATTCCAATACCTTGACCTTGTTGTCTTAAGCCATTTTGCCACAATTTTGGAAGTATGCTTGGGGTCATTATCCATTTGGAAGACGCATTTGTGAACAAGCTTTAACTTCCTGACTGATGTCTTGAGATGTTGCTTCAATATATCCACATGATTTTCCAGCCTCATGATGCCATCTTTTTTGAGAAGTGCACCTCCTGCAGCAAAGCACCCCCACGACATAATGCTGCCACCCCTGTGCTTCACAGTTGGGATGGTGTTCTTCAGCTTGCAAGCCTCCCCCTTTTTCCTCCAAACATAATGATGGTCATTATGGCCAAACAGTTATATTTTTGTTTCATCAGACTAGAGGTTTTGGAGCAGTGGCTTCTTCCTTGCTGAGCGGCCTTTCAGATTATGTCGATATAGGACTCGTTTTACTGTGGATATAGATACTTTTGTACCTGTTTCCTCCAGCATCTTCACAAGGTCTTTTGCTGTTGTTCTGTGATTGAGTTGCACTTTTCGCACCAAAGTACGTTTACCTCTAGGAGACAGAACACGTCTTCTTCCTGAGCGGTATGACGGCTACGTGGTCCCATGGTGTTTATACTTGCATACTATTGTTTGTACAGATTAAACATGGTACCTTCAGGCATTTGGAAACTGCTCTCAAGGATGAACCAGACTTGTGGAGGTCTACAAAATGTTTTCTGAAGTCTTGGCTGATTTCTTTTGATTTTTCCCTTCTCCCACTGATTTTGAAGGTAAGCCTTGAAATACATCCACAGGTACACCTCCAATTGACTCAAATGATGCAAATTAGCCTATCAGAATATTCTACAGCCATGACATATTTTCTGGAATTTTCCAAGCTGTTTAAATGCACAGTAAACTTCTGACCCACTGGAATTGTGATACAGTGAATTATAAGTGAAATAATCTATCTGGAAACAATTGTTGGAAAAATTACTTGTGTCATGCATAAAGTAGATGTCCTAACCGACTTGTCAAAACTATAGTTTGTTAACAAGAAATTTATGGAGTGGTTGAAAAACGAGTTTTAATGACTCCAACCTAAGTGTATGTAAACTTCCGACTTCAACTGTATGTACGAGTGTATTGAGTGATATGTAAAGAAGAGTATTGCTGTGTTGCTTGTGTTGTTTGTTCTGTTCGTTTTGATACAAATCTCACCAGATTAGGTCTGATGGCTGGTTGGGATTTCTCCCGATGGGTTATAGGTCTAACTTCCTTATCCTGTAGCTCTGCGATGAAGTTGACAGTGTAATGGGGAGTATAGCCAATTTGAAAAAATTGTTTCAGTGGAATGTGTTATTCTCTTTGACATATGTTTAGACATTGGTATTAAGAATAATTGGTAAAAGTAATAATTTATCATATAGTCAATGCTTGTCTTGATTTCTTGAATCAAAAATTAACTGAACTAAACTGTTGTTCTGATCTGTCCTCTCTTGAGGTTATCATGAAAGGTGTTAGTTGGTGTCTTAATGCATGGAAGAGATAATTGGACCAAACAGTGTGTGTACTTCAAAACCCCCTTTAACTGGCTGAAGAAGAGCGACAAATGCGTTCAATACAGCCCCGTCCGCACCACTTCTAATGTCTACTGAGAGACCTGAGACATAGCCAGCAACGGGTGTACAGCACCCAATCTAAGCTGTTTTTTCTCTCAGGAGTGTGACAGGAGTCCATGTGGTGGGGAGAAATCTGTTCTAAACTTCTCTTATGTCGCTGGTATACTGGTTGACAAATGGACAAGACATAATGGGTGGTAAAGGTGGTGGTGGCTCAGGTGAGACATTGAAATTGGGACATTATCATGGGCCATCCACTCTACAACACTGCTAAAATTATTGTCATTTAGATTAAGAATATATTAGGACACTGATCTGTAATTATAATTATGATAAGAAAGTTAATACTAGAATTATAGGATAATTATACTGTATGTTAATATAAATGTACATTCTGCCAATGTCGATGTGTGTTAAATTGAGGATTTTAAGTGATTGGTCCTATCACTGAGCAATGTCATTCTACATTTTGGTTGGATAATGAATTAGGTTCTAATTATGATTTGATAACTGAATGATTTTTAAAACTGAAGGATTGATTTGAGTTAAATATGTTAATAACTATATGAGTGGAGCAATTCATGTATGATGGATTGATTGTTTTGATTGCTGTTGTGAGCTAAAGATGTTGACACTATTCTCAGCATGCCCTGGTGAATGGAAAGGGTGAACTCTGATCTGGAGAGTGAAACTGATCCTAATATTTTTTTATCTATAGGTATTGCCTTATAAATAGTGGAATCATGATGCTTGTCTTGGGTCATGTTCATTAGGCACCAACGTAATACATTTGACTTAAATCAGGAGCCACTACCTGGATTTGTCCAACAAGCTTTTAGCTTCTGGGATGGAAATAGTTATTTCCACCTTGCTGATCCATTAGAGTGTGATAGAAAACGAAAGCTTATTTTATTAAACTCCATTGTTGCATGCACTGCATTATGCATTAAATATGAGATTTTCACTGTCTATGAAGATATAGCCTTGAATCATATAAACTGCAAGCAGGTGTCTGTGTATCAGGACCGCCCCAGACACATTGTGTTGGAGGTTGAAATGGGTTTCTTTGGAGGAGGCTGAGCCAGTTCTATAGCAGCCTGTCACATGCAGAAATACATGCAATGCAATGCAATGCTTCTTGTTTTATGAAGAATGTATGCATTTTCTACAAGTGAATTAATGTTCTTAAAACGTGTAATTTTGTTTTAAATTGAGAGGACTCTCAACATTGGGGAATGTGAGATAAATTACAAGATTATGTTGTAATACTGTTATTGCATCAAATGGTTGTTTTATGCCACCGAATAAGGGGTTGTTAAAACACTCATCTGTGTGTGTGTTCTACTGAGGATGGGCCTTACGATGGATTAGTGATAAACCTAACAAGCCGACCTTCCATAGCATGATTAGTGTCTGTGCGCCTGACTGGAAGGTACCAGGGAGAGATGGCTCGGGGCCAGACCCTGGTCTCTACACAATGATAACAGTTTTTACAGCAGACACAGTCTTTGTATCTTTCATACAAATATTAACCTTGTGACCCATTCCATACATCTGTTGTTTGTCATGCAGACTGAAGGAGGTGTATTTTGGCTATAAAAGACCTTTGTACCTTTGTCTCGGGCTCTCAATGAATCATCTGAGGGTGATTTGTCGACCAGCTATCATTATCATAGCTCACTCAATCGATTAACTTTATATGTGTGTGTTGTATTGACCCTTATTAATAAGAGAATAAAGATTTTGTTTAAGTATAACTCCGAATTGTGTGATAAGTTTGTCTCTCCTCATTTGATAGTAAAGAAACTACCACAAAAGTCACACATGAGACCACAGGCCATCGCTCAAATGAGCAACATCGCTTCTGAACTTACAATTTTCTTATGGGATCCATTTACCAAAGTAAAACTGTATATATTCAACACTGACCTTTGACATACTGTTTAGCAGAGTTGGGGTCATTTCAATTTCCTCATTTAAAAGCAATATTTCCTGACTTGACTTGAAATGGATTTGACCCCACCCTGTCAAAATGTGTGCATTTTAGTGACCTCTGACAAAGTTTAGTGAGACATCTGTTCTGATCTGTAAGATTCTGAATTGTAGCCTACCTGCACAGGTCAGGACTGAAGATGTACAGTCTCTCCTTCTTGGACAGCAGGGGGTGGAAGGCACTGCCATCTGTACCGTTGATCATGTTACTCTGCTCAGATGTCCACAGACTCAGTTTGCTGAAACACAAAATGTATTTCTAAATGTAACGTGATTAAAGAAAAAACATACATGTACATCTTTATAATACCTATTAAACACAAATCGCCATCTAGCCCAATGCTTGATTGTTTAGGCTTGTGTGACTTATCAGTCAACATATTAAAGAAAGCTAATCAACATTTGTGCTTTATCTAATCAAAGGGGGAAGGAAAGGGTGCTGCATGATACATACTGGTAGGTCTGTTATTACATTAGAAGAAAGCTAACAGGAAGCCTTCATTGAGACCTTTCCAACTGGGCTAAGTACTAGGATGTGTCAAGCACACAGCTCTGTGCTCTGGGTTCTGGCTAGGCCAGGGGCCTCTGGGGAGTCTCTATTTCTGGTGCTGCAGTCTGCATTCCAAATGGCCATAGGGGCTCTGGTCAAAAGTAGTGCACTACATAGGGAACATTGTGCCATTTGGGTCATAACCCTGTCCTCTGATACTATCTGGCAGTATGAAGAAGTTCTCAGGAAACAGATGGACTGTTCTGTTCCAGTCCTTTACACTTACTCAATGATGGGTTTCATATCATTAGAATAAAGATATAAATCTTGGACAGAATGTCCAGTGTGTGTTTAGGGAAGATGATGTGCAGTATGTATTGTAGGAGGTAGTTACAACACAGCATCTTTTGGAGTGCTGTACATTTATTTCTCTAAAGAATTGACTAATGAGGATCCAGCAGTCAACTTTTGAGAATGATTTTTGAAGGATGGTCTGTTGATTTACAAATTGCTTTATTGATTTTTAATGCACTGTTCGGCATGGCACCCGAAAACATGTCATGATCTTCTGTCACTGGTCGTTTAGTCATTCCAAAGATCAGAACCAAAACATTTGGTGAGGCTGCCTTAATTTTAAGTCACTATGGTCCTGGCCTTTGGAACAGTCTTACAGAGGATCTGAGAGATTCAGAAACTGTTGACACTTTTAAGAAAT